>NW_026726019.1:0-47810 GCF_029784015.1 Lycium ferocissimum
TGTATATGTTGTACGTTTTATATTGCATTTAGTTTCTCACTACTCTACTCGTGGATGCCTCAATGCTTCCTTCACTGAGCCCGGGCCAGGATATGTTATCACGCGTATTCCATTGCATTGTTCGCCGTGCCTCGGTGTGAGGGGGCAGGTATATATGTACATGGGTTGTGGTGTATGATGTGCCATGTACACACTCTGATATGATATGATATGATATGGCCATTTGATATGCTATGATATGTGCACATTCTGATATGATCTGATATGTTGTGGCGCCAGCGTCAGGGGGCGACCACTTTCTGTTTGCCGAGTCCCATGATGAGGGCCGGCTACGGCATATTTTCTGCTATGCATCTGTTTATGTTTATGAGTAAGCATTTCTGATACTCCGGTTATTACTTTTATGTTCTGCATATTCTGTTTGGTTATAATTCTGTTTGTTGGACTCTATGCTTTACATACTCAGTACATATTCCGTACTGACCCCCTGTTCTTCGGGGGCTGCGTTTCATGCCACGCAGGTACACCCAGATGAGTACGGGCTTTGTAGGAGATGTCCCAGCGGCGTTGGCAAGCTCCAATTGCTCCGAGTGTTGCCGTGTCCGATTATGCATGATATGTGTTTTGACTGTTTGTTAGAGACTTTGCAGACAGAGTGTGGGTTCTGGATGTCAGTTCTGTAGGCGGCTCCACCAGCCGTCATGTCATTCTGTGTTATGCCATAATTTTCATATGATTACATATTATGTCGATTTGTACACTACAAAGGATATTTCCGAACATTTGTTGTATCCGTCATTTTGTCTGATTAATAGTCTGGAAATTTATGTATGTAACAAGAGTCAGTGGGTTCGCTCGGCTCCGAATGTGGGGTCGGGTGCCCATCACACCCTAGTAAAATCAGGGTGTGACAAATATGAATATTGTAAAGTGGTCGTGTGTATGGTGTATGTGTGATTGAGCCGTGTGTGTGGGTTATGTTGCATGGAAGGTTGAGTTAATTTCATGTAGTGCGTTTCTTGTTGTGAACATGTATAGAAAATATGAGAAATCCATGGAAATATATGCATGCATGGTGGCCGAATATAGTGGGGGTGTAGGATAAACGAATTGATTTTTGTTTGGTAATTTGGTTGTTGTGTTGTGAATTATATGATGAAAAATGAATGCTCAATGATTCATGATTGAATTTGTGGTGTTTCGGTACATTTTGGGAAGATTGATGTGATTTTAATGTGACTTTGTGAGTTTATGAAAATATTGTTGAAGACGTATGAATTGTTGACGTAGTATATGAATTTGGAAGAAAGAAACATATTATTGTTGTGTTTATGGAATTGGTAGTGTCGGGTAAAGTAGCATATGGGTTGGAGTGTTTGAATATGGTATAGATTACTTGGAATGCTTGTAAATCGTGTTTAAATGGCCTCGGATTAACACTTGAATGTACGATCAATGGTGTTGGTTGGAAGGTACGTAGTTAATTGAATATGCGTGAAATATTGGCGAATTGTATAGATGGAAATTATTAATGTTAGAATGTGTTTGAATTACCTATGGATTGTTGGCATTGTGGTTGATATTGTGGCCGAGTTCCATTCTCGGGTTGTTGTTGTTGAATTGGGCCGAGCCATATTCTCGGGACGGTGTATTTACAGGGGAAGTGCTGCCGAAATTTCGGTAGCCAAGTGTCATTTGAAGAATCCAGTTCTAAGTGCACTAATCAAGTTTTGGTAAACATGACCAAATCGTAGATTTTGGCGGATTTGCAGCTTGGATTTGGAGTAGTAGAAGGAGCAGAAAGAGGTATGTAAGACTTCACCCTTCTTTCTATGGCATGTCTTAGACGTACTAAGTTGGATACGGGCCTCGGGGACCATTCCTTTTCTCGAAATCCAAGATTGAAATTCGCTACTATTCATAGTAGAATTGAACTAGAAATGGTGCGAAATGTTGGAAAACTTCTTAGACCTCTAGGACTTGCATAAATGAGACCCGATTACTTTAAAACTCTCATAAGTAATGTCATGAGACGTATTACACGTAAATTGTGTGCGCCGCCTCATTTGACCCGAGGTGGGCCCATTGTTCCCGGACTTTCCCTATTGCTCGTTTGGCTTGTTTTGGAGTGGAATCCTAAGGAAACTTCTGATCCTTGTCCCGATTATCAAACGATAGGTACAACGCTATCCTAATATAAATATTTCTATGATGACCATGACGACGATAATGCTAAGAAAGAACATATGTCCGTGATAAGTACGACAAAGATGATTCCTTGACTAAGGTGAAGAATATGATCTTATAATGATAACGATGGAGTTGAAAATGAGAAAATGCCTACGATAGATATGTTCTGCTATGAAAATGAAAATACGGAAATGTTAAACGATTTCTTATATCTCAACTATATTATAGGGAATGACTGCTATAAAGGTTTTAAGAAGATGAAACTATACCTTATGAACCTATTGGATGTTTTCCTCATAAATGACACTTTTCATTGGCAACTTCGCCTTATGATACACGTATATGTGCATGCTGTTTATATGATACATGTATATGTGGGGAATGGGGAGGCAACCGTGTCCCCCGATTCTACTGGCTTATCATCCGGACGCGGGATGCCGGACGCGGGATATGGGAGAGCGGAAACGGCGTACGTATATGTGATATATATTATATGTTGGGACAACATTGTTGGGAATGGGGGTTGGGAGAGCCGATGTACTCGGCGTACGCGTGGAATGTAAGTAAAGAACACCGTTTTCGAAATGTTCATTTTACGTATATGTCATATGTTATTGTTGGGACACTGTTGGGAATGGGGGGGGGGGGGGTTGGGAGAGCCGATGTACTCGGCGTCCGTGAATGTAAGTAAAGGACACCGTTCTCCGAAATGTTCGTTTCTCCGTAAATGTAAATAAGAAGTACCGTTTTCTGGAAAAAAAACTAAGCAGGCATGGCATCCGCCTGAAAGGCACTTACACGTACAGATTATATCTAGCCCAGATAAGCTCCATATGTTTGTACCGTTATTATTTATCGCATATGCCTTTATCATGTTACTATTCATGTCTTACATACTCGGTACAATGCTCGTACGACCCTCTTCTTCGGGGTGCGTTCGTGCCGCGCGGTACACCGAACGGGTTGAAGTTAATATAGAAGACGTTCCGTGAAGTTGTCAAGCTCCATTTGGCACCGAGTGTAGCCGAGTCGGTACACGTGCCGAGATTTCGATTACGGTTAGAGACTTTGCGGACGAGTCGTGGGTGAAGTCAGTCTGTCAGTGGCTCCATAGGCCAATGTGCCAATTATATTATGATATGAGTTTTATTCAGTCACAAATTCGATTTGCTTGAAAAACAACAGAAAGATTATTTTAGTGAGCCTTGTCATGTATATTCGACTTAGAAAAAAAAAAAATTTACGCATGGAATAAGAGTCAGAGGGTTCGCTCGGCCCTAGGTAAGGGTCGGGTGCCCATCACACCCTGATCAAGATTGGGGTGTGACAGAAACTCTCCGGTATATCCAGCCGATCTGGCCCTTTTGGGCTGGCTCTCGTCGTGATCTCCATCAGGCTGACGCCCCTTATGTCGTTCTTCCATGCCACGGGCGTACGCTTGTACGCGGGCGATGTCCATACCCGGCTGGGCAGCCACGGCTAAGCAATTATCAATCATATACTTATCCAAACCCCTGATAAAGTGATGCATCCTGTCGTTCATATCTGCCACCAACATAGGTGCATACCGAGCCAGAGAGTCAAATTCCAAACTATACTCCCTGACACTGCGGCCTCGCTGCCTGAGTGATAAAAATCTGTCCAATCTGGCCCTCCGTAGCTCTGGTGGTAGAAAATGTCTCATAAAAGCCTCCGTGAACTCGTCCCCACACAAAAGGGAGGGGCTGTCTACCCCCTAGATAATTCCCGGGACTCGAACCCGGTTGGCGCGACTTCATGCAATCCGTACGAGGCCAACTCAATCGACTCCGTCGAGAGGCCTTAATCGCCGTAAGGTGCGCCGCATCTCCCTAATGAACTCATGGGGGTCTTCTTCAAAGCTTTGTCCCAAAGAACTCGTGAGGATTGCAGTCAAAAACTCACGGCCCTCGAACCGCTTGGCCCGTGTGCCCCGATCACCCCTCGACTCACGCCGCCGGCTCCCGAGCCGCCACCCACCGGTCAATAACCGCACCGCCTCTCGCATAGCTCGTCCTCCTCCCCGGCCGCTGGGCTAGAGGCCGTGGCCGGGCTCTCGGCCGGCGGTGAAACCGCCCTTCCGATCCGCAGCTCGGGGTCGCTCCGATCCCCTCCAAGCTGTGGCGGCCGCCGAGCTGGCCGTCGAGGTACGCCCCGCTAAGTCGAGTACGGCCCTAGTGACTCCGCTGGCCCCGGGATCGGTCTCACCGGGTGCCGTGGACTTGCCCTTCTCGCCCGCTCGCCGCTTTCTCGGAGGCATAGCCGAAAAGACAACAATCCGATTCCGTTAGGAGGGAATCATCCTACTAATACGGTTCTACCGCACGATCTAAGACGAGAAAAAGAAGGGTAACTTCTTAAATGCCCGTAGCCTCGCTTATAGATGTGGTGCACAACACACCGATAAACGAGACTCTACTAGACACGGTCTGTAGACATTCCGAGGACCTAACCGCTCTGATACCACTTTTGTCACGACCCAACTCCGTAGGCCGCGACTAGTACCCTAGTTGGGCACTCATACGTACCTTATCCTAAACTAGCAAAATAATAAAAATGAGCAGAAATAATAATTTGATCAGGTCAAGCAGATATAACGCACGAAGGCCGATAAGGCCGTTACGGCATATAGATAAGCTATAATCGTACGCAAAACTCACGAACATATACAGAACCCACACCACATGTCTACAGACCTCTACAGAACGAAAACATAATCATATGACGGGACAGGGCCCCGTCGTACCCAGAATGAATATGTACATAAACAACAGAAGAGTTTATACCAAAATATGGGCTCCGGACAAAGGAGCACTTCAAACAGTGAGCGGATAACCTAGGCAGCGAATCAGCAAATCAAACGTCTGTACCTGCGTGGCACGAAACGCAGCCCCCGAAGAAAGGGGGTCAGTACGGAAAATGTACTGAATATGTAAAGCAGAGACTGTACTAAATAAAATTAAAAACCAGAACAGAATGAGCGGAGAATGAACAAGATACATAGGAAATCAAAAATGCATATCAAAAATCATAAATAATGCATGCAGAAAACATATGGCAAAACCGGCCCCGCTATGGGACTCGGTGAACAGAGCATGGGCGCCCCGTCTCGCGCCATAACACATCATACTTGAGTAGGAAATATCTCCGAACACATCATAACATACCCGGTGGCCACATCACATCACACCATCGGATATCGAATATATGTACATGGCACATCATACTTCGGACCCATGTACATGTCATACCTGCCCCCTCACACCGAGGCACGGCGAACAATGCAGAGGATAGCGCTTGATAACAAATCCTGGCCCGGGCTCAGTGAAGGAGGCATTGAGGCATCCACGAGTGGAGTAGTGAGAAACTAATGCAATAAAAATAACACATATATATCCAGAGACTCAATGAGGCATATCGGGTGACGAATCAAATCAATGAAACCGGACGGAGTCATAATAGGTGAATTCGGATGTCATAACGAGTTACAAAGACATAAATCCCTCTGAGATCGTTTCCAAGATCCAAAACCATTTATAAGACTTAGCGGAGTATTCAAAACAATTTTTAAATAATAGATGGCGGAGTAGTTAAAACGTTTCTTTTAAAGCCGTTCGAAGACAAGTCATAAACGCAAAAGGGTGAAATCGGAAAAAGTGGGCCCACCTCGGTCAATTGAGGTGGCGGACGTAAATTGCGTACGTTAAACTTCATAATGTCATTAGTAAGGGCTTTAAAGTAACCGGATTCTCTTTGTACGGGTTCTAGGGACTTTAACAACTTCCTAATCATTTACAACCTTATAGGTTCAATTCTACTGAAGGAAAAAGGGTTAAATTCGGACGTAGATTCCGAGGAGTAGGAATATCCCCGAGGTCCAAAGTCAAACCTAACACACCTAAGACGTGCCAAGAGAGAAAAATGGGCGAGCTTTACATACCTTTTATGCTTCTTACGCCTCTCCAAATTCACTTCCCGTTTCGCCAAAAATCTGCAAATGGTCACATTGACCAGTTACTATTCATGAGACTTACAATTTCCAAGCTTAACCAATATTGTTCTATAAAAATTTGGGCAGCATCTCCCCTATACATATAGCATCCCCGAGATTCAACTCGGCTCAAATGTCAACAACAACCAAACCAACAACATTACTCCACAACGAGAATCGCATACTAACACGAATAGTCTTCTTTCAACATAAGTCAACAACTTTCAAACTAACCTCATATTCCGAACCAATATCAATGTTTACATACTTATTTGCTTACCAAGATCATTCCAACATCTTTTGAAGACATTACATATAGTCTTTCATAATATTCGCAAAATATACAAACTTTCCACCGAAACCATAACTCATCCGAAACTTCCATTCTTCGACGAACATATTCATAACACATGATCATCTTTCAAATTCATTAACAATAATCACAACTAGCATTTAAACAATACATTTCCATAATTACATAACAACTATGTTACCACACATACCTTGCCATACTAACGTATATACAATTCTAATGCCAAACTTAAATCGTTAAACCTTCACTTATGCTATAACGATCACAACAACACAACTAACATATTAAACAAAATAAATTCGTCATTGGTTCATCACCTATACATCCCACGGCCAACATGCATTTTTTTCCATTCCATTCCATTTTCATTCAACTTTCACTTCCAATACTAATTTCACAATAACCACAACTATAATACAACATAAAATTCAACATAATCACACTACACACTATAACACACTCACGGCCACCTACATGCTTGCCCTTCTACCATGCAAACTTCCATATTTCTATATGCTCTACTCATTTCCATACACTACAAACCATACAAGCCTTCATAACATAATTAGAAGGAATGAATTCTTACCTTACTCTTCAAGCTTCTTCACTCCACTAAATTATCCAAACAACGAAACCAATGAGTTATCTTCCAAACCAACTACGTCAAGTTGTAAAGGGACCTTGAATTAGTAGGGAAACCACAAGAGAATAATTTTTGGATCAATATTTTTGAGGGTGAATTTTTGGAAGAGGTGGCCGAATGGCCCTTAATGCTTGGTTCTTGTTTTTCTCTTGTCTTTCTCCTTCTTGCCTTGTCTTGAAAATTCTAGAGAATTAATGAACCTTGCCTCTTTTTATTAACTAGTTGGTCACATGTTTAATCACATGACCAACTTACTAAATTTTGGGCTAACACAAGGCCATGGCCGGCCACCCTTCATGGGTTGGGCTTGGCCTTCTAATTTTTTTTTTAAACTTTTCCAAGCCCAAAATCCTTAGCCCACTTTGTTGGTAATTCATGAAACCACTTGTCGAAATTCCAATTTTTCCCTTAGTCTTTTCCAATATTTCCACGTCAATAGTCTCTAAAACATCACATGCCCACTAAGTAGAATCCAATTGGAACCTTAACTCCCACCATTCCGAATTACTTCCGACCTTTCCGAATACGCAAAAATGCGAGGTGTAACATGGTGAGACATGATGAATTGAATTTATGTAGCATTTTGATTGTTGTTGTGTGTGGATTCTATATTGCGAATGAAAAGCTTAATGATCCTAGAGAAATTATGGTAGTTGGAGGCTTGTGGTTGAAGTTTATGTAGATTGAATATTATGTTTTTATATGAATGAAAGACAATGATATTAGTATGGTGTTGTTGGAATATGTATTATAAGATTACTATTGTTTTATTGGAGTTGGAAAGTTTTGAAGGAAGTAGTACGTTGATTGAAATTGTTAGCATGGTTGTTGACTTTATGTTGATAGTTTGGCCGGGTTGTATTCCCGGGATTGTTGTTGATTGAAATCGGCCAAGTTAAACTTGGTGGCATGGTATGTTTACAGGGGAAATGCTGCCGAAATTTCGGTAGCCAAGTTCATTTAAGAATCCAACTCTAAAGGCTTCTTCTAATCAAGGTTTGGTAAACAGGACCAAATTGTAGATTTTGGTAGATTTGCAACTTGGATTTGGAGTAGCAGAAGGAGCGGAAAGAGGTATGTAAGACTTCACTTTCCTTCTTTGGCATGTCGTAGACGTAGTAGGCTTGAACACGGGCCTCGGGGATAATTCCTTTCCTAGAAAACCGAGATTGAAATTAGTTACTATTCATTCGGTAGAATTGAACTAGAAATTGTGTGAAATCTTTGAAAAAGCTTCCTAAACCTCTAGAACTCGCATAAATAGGACCCGACTAACCTAAAACCCTCACAAGCAATGCCATGACATGTAACATATGTAAATTTGGTACGCCGCCTCATTTGACCCGAGGTGGGCCCATTGTTTCCCGGATTTTCCTTATTGTTCCGCTTGACTTACTCAAGAAAATTTGAATCCAAAGAAACCTTTGATCCCTATTACGTTATCAAGCGACAAGTACTATACTTATCCCAATGAGAATACTTCTATGGCAATAATGATAACGATGATGTAGAAAAGAGAATATGCTTACGATCAGTATGACCAAAATGATTCCATGACCAAGATTTCTAAGTAAAGGATTCAATGTGAATACGAAGGTGACACTATGTTCTACGGATTTCAAGGTCTATGAATTGACGTCTATGATGCCTTATGCTCCTGTCCTATGATTTCCCATGATGTCACTCTCCATTGATAGTCTCGCCCTATTACTAGTTCTTTCAGGGTGAGACAAAGCGCCCATGATTATTTCATAATACAATCGGAGGTTTCCGACCTTAGGTCACTCCGATAGTTACATGATTTTCCTTGGGCTCTCATGCATCACTGCTATGACATGATATATGTATAAGTATATGTATATGTATATGTATATGGGGAAGATGGGGAAAAAGGGCCGGAGCGCTATAGACGCACAACCACGATCAGTTGGAGAATGATATGATACCGTCCCGGACGCGGGATGCCCGGACGCGGGATACGTGGTTAAATGGATCGGAGCCGACGCCTCGGCAATAAGACATGTTCATATATGAAATAAAAGTGTTTTCAAAGAAACTGAAGTACAATGTATATGGATCGGGCTGCACGTTCCGCAGCAATGTATGTGGATCGGGCTGCACGTTCTGACACTAAGCATGCATGGCATCCGCCCCGAGTGGCACTCACATGTGGAGTTACTCCTTTATCCTATGATAAGGTCTATGTTTCCATACGGTTATTACTCGCACGTGTTCTGATTTTCATACGTGACATGCTTCATATGTGTATACGACTTCCCATGATATGTCTCATGTGTACCGAATACTCTCTTTATATGATATGCTCCACTGCTCTCACTATGTTGTTCTGTTCACGTCTTACATACTCAGTACATTGCTCGTACTGACCCCTCTTCTTCGGGGGCTGCGTTCATGCCACGCAGGTACACCCAGACGGATAAAAGCCAGGATAGAAGATGTTCCAGCGAAGTTGGCAAGCTCCAATTTGGCCCGGGAGTGTAGCCGAGTCGATTACACGTGCCGGGATTTCCGATTACGGTTAGAGACTTTGCGGACGAGTCGTGGGTACCGTGAAGTTAGTCGTCGGTGGCTTCATAGGCCAAAGTGTCGGTTTGTATTATGATACGGGTATATATACGATTACAAATTCGAATTGTTCGAAAAGCAACAGAAAGAATATTTTAGTAAGCTTTGTCATATGTATTTGACTTAGAGGAAAAAAAAAATTTACGCATGGAATAAGAGTCAGAGGGTTCGCTCGGCTCTAGGTAAGGGTCGGGTGCCCATCACACCCTAATCAAGATTGGGGTGTGACAGGATGATCTATTAGAACTAGTGTGTATATTTTGTTTGGTTCTCAATGCACTCGGTGCATTTTGGGGCTTAGGTTGGGAAGTTAATTTTGAGGCATCAGGGGTTGACTCGGTCAACGAGACCTCTGTTGGGAATTCTGAGACCACGAGTGCATTCTTAGCGTGTTTTGATGTATGTCTGCATATATGGTTTGTGAGCAGATGGTCTCGGGTGATAGTCAAATTCCAGGTTGAAGTTAGCCAAAACCAAAAAATCTGGTTCTGCTGTATCTGGTGTCCTTCTTCGCGATCGCGAAAGAGGAGGCACGTTTGCAAAGGTTGGGGGAAGAATGTTACACCTCAAAAACGTTTTCGCTTCATGTGTGTTGTGAGTCAACTAATGTAAGCTCGAAGAGGTCATGGAACCCTTATAAGGTTAATGAATACTCTTACCAAGTGTTAAGCAAGCGTCTAAAGGTTTCGGGATCAAGCAAATCGAAGAAACTAAGTTTGTCAAAAATTTGCGAAAAAGTTGACAAAATTTTTGGTCCACTTTGGAGTAGTATATCTCCTAGTATATGGGGAGTTTTAAGGTGTTTCAAAAGCCTAAAGAGAATTTCGTCGAGTCTAGTTTCTAATGCAACAAACCGATCATCGATACGACGCCGGAGTAGAGAATTATGGACGTTACCAGTCAGGCTGACAGAGCAGAAAAGCGTGTTACAGTAACTGCTACAGTAACCGACGTGCTACAGTACTGCTAATCAGGAAATTTAAAACAAAAATCTGATTTTTCTCTCTCATTTTCTACCACCTTCTCTCATATTCTACCACCTTCTCTCCCTAAATTCTCTCTACACTTCTCCAAAACTCTTTCTACCAAATCCATGGAAGGTAATTGTTCTTGTTTTTCTTCAAGGTGGTGATGAACTTGGTCTTGAAAAGGGGTGAATAAAGTGAAGTTCTTCTGCTATAAGGTATGTTCTTCCTATTATTTACATGATTGAGATGATGTAAAGGTTTAGCAACTCTTGAAGAGGAAAGAATCATAGGAGAAAAATCATAAAGTGTTGAATTGAAATTGATGGGCATGAGGTGAATTTGAAAGGATATTTTGGACTAATTTGAGATTAAATTAAATATAATTCCTTGGTTATGGTATTGTGGATATGGTTATGGTTAGTTGAGAAATTTGGAAAACATCGTGTGGGATGTTTTATGGAACCTATTGGTGTTGATAATATTGTGGTTGATGTTGGTATTGTTATTATTGTTGTTGGTTGCTGGATTATAATTTGGGGCTAGGCATATAAACAGGGGAGATGCTGCCCGAATTTCAGCAGATTCTAAAAAGATTTCATTTGGATACTTGATACAAGTGTATGATATTGAGCCTAATGATAATATGGATGGTTTACGTGTAGATTTACGAGCTTGGAAGGATAAACGTTAAGTGGATAAGGCTACCGAAAGGTATGTTAAGGCTTTCCCTTTCTTTCATTTTGGTATGATCCTATGATACGAGCGAACAACGAGTAATCGAGTCTCCATATTACTCTACTCTTAGAAGTATTAGGAGCATCTCGTTATTGATGATCGTACCCCTCTATTATGATTATTCATACATTCATGGGTCATAAATGTTGTATCATGACAATGTTAGTTTATGTTTATGCATTGCATTCATTTGCATACATGCATATTACCCCCGACCGAAGGCGTTATATATGCGTATATTATGTATATATATATATATATATATATATATATATATATATATATATATATATATATATATATATATATATATATATATATATATATATATATATGGGGTATGGGAAAAGGGCGAGGCGTTATATACGCATTACCACCTGATCAGCTGGTGCACAGTGATGATGATTATTATGCTCGAAGGAGCCATTATGCTATTATGCCCGAAGGGGCCTATATGGGATAGGGATCGAGCCGAAAGTTCCTCGGCACCATGACCCATCGCATATCATACGCCCTCAGAGGCATTTTTAGTAAGCAGAGATATACAGATATGTTCAGATAGTCAAACATACAGATGCATTCATACAGATGTATTCGGTCGATCGATCCGAGTTTATGATTCTCAGATTTTCTTCATGACTCCTATGTGTCTGTTACTCTTCTGCCTTACATACTCAGTACATTATCCGCACTGACTCCCCTATTGTGTGGGTGGCCACGTTCATGCCCGCAGGTTCAGATAGCCAGGAAGACAGATCGCATCCTTAGGCTGCTTCTTCACCTTGATAGTGGAGCACTCCTCTCTTATCGGAGTTGCCTTCTAGATCAGGTATGTGTCCTGATGTTATGGGTAGGGCGGAGGCCCTATCCCGTCCGCGAAGATGTCCGATTATGTCGATGAGAGGCTCATAGATGCTTATATTCAGTCAGACAGTGTGGCCCGCTCAGCACATGTTTGGTTACATAGTTTTAACGGGTAGCCTTGTCGGCTTGTACCCCATTCGGTTTAGTGATGCATGTATATATATATATATATATATATATATATATATATATATATATATATATATATATATATATATATATATTTATCTTTTGAGGGCTGTCACCCTCTAATTTATGACATCTATCAGTCAGCAGATCATGTTGTGAGTGCCTTCAGGTGGCCCAGAATGAGCATGAGCAGATATGTCATGTACGTTTAGTGGCATTTAGGAGGTCAGCTTCTGGGTGTCCGTCATAGTCCTCCGATTTGGCATTGACAAAAGTGGTATCAGAGCAGTTCGTCCTAGGGTTGTCTATGAGCCGTATCCAGCAGAGTCTTGTCTATGGGTGTGTCGTGCACCACACTTATAGGCAGGAGGCTGTAGGATATTTAGGATGGTCATCTTCCTTCTGGTCATAGATCGTGCAGTAGAGCCAATGATAGGAAAGCTTGTTCTTGGTACTATTTTCGCTAAATTGCAGGATTGAGTTGATGAAGAGGACCAGTTCAGTTAATGGGAATGTAAGTAAGGCTCCGAAGGTGGACATGAGACCCGTACCACCTGTCGACTCAGGATCGAGGATGCCAAGAGGTATAAGAAAAAGTATTAGCTATTCCATTGAGATGGACCCATCGGAGGATGTGGCTCCAGTAGGAGGAGACCCGACTGAGAAATCATATGACAAAGACCCGTTTAAGGGTTCACAAGACTCCTGTGGACGAAGACGCAATTGAGAAAGTACGGAGCTGGGCACATCCAGATTTTTCCTATGTTTCAGTATTATGTTAGGCCAGCTTCTGATGTTAGTATCACAAAGGTAACTAATTCTCTTTCTTGGGATTTAGTTAACCAGGAGTTACCCGCAGATCGCGGGGAGTACGAGATAGATAAGGAAGAGATTCAGTTAAGGAGCAGTACTTTTAATAAGGACAAAAGGGCTTTATTCCCAGATATATTTGACCTAAGCTCTCCAACATCTTATTTACAGGTATATGGCCCTTTCCGTCAGAACCAGTTATGGTTTATATGTAGATGACCTAATCTCAGGATATCATCAATCATTCGTTACTCTGGGGCTTCAGAAAGTTTGATAGTGGATTGTTCTTACGAATAATTATAATCAGGACATCCTTATTATGGACATGGATCTTGAAGTCAGAATTGAGATATTAAGTCATATAAGTTTATGTGCTCTCAGAGGGATTTCTCAGGGATGGATACAGAAGTTGTAGTAGAACTAAGCAGATGAGGTGATATTTCATCCCCTACACTTATTAGCAGTGTTAGATTAAAGCACCCTGGGCTTATAGTATATTGGCCATTAAGAGGAAAGGAACAGAAAAGAAGCCGAATAAAGGAATAAGGCACCAATGATAGAAGGTGTAGTAGATACGAGTAGATGAGATTTGCAGATACCCATGGAAGAGGAGTGCGGTGTGTGATCAAAGAAAAAGATACTGGACAATTTGTATTAATAGTGTAGGTAAATCAAGGCTTCATAGACCGGAAAGTAAGGAGCAGAACCAGAAAGTGAGTTAATTAGTGAATTTGAGGCCCTTGGCAAGGACTAGACTATACAATATACATATATATATATATATATATATATATATATATATATATATATATATATATATATATATATATATATAATTTTGACTAAGGATTTGAAGATGGTTATAAGGTAGCTTGTGGGAGTAATTGTTAAGGTCAATGCCTTGAAGGATTGCGAGTTTTGTGATATGTAAAGAACCAAGCCATTGAAAGTCAAGGAGCGAATTATGTGTTCTGTCAAAGGATATGTTCTAATAAGGGGATAGCGAATAAGATCAGAAGCGAGACGTTATATGAATTTCTGTGAGTAGGCTATAAAGTATTTAGTATGCTTCCCAAGGTATATGGCCGGAACGATGTAATCTACGAAAGAAATTGGGTGCAGACCTTCAAAGGCACTCAAGTCATGCAGAGTTGTATAAGTACCAAGGAATAAGTCTATCTCCTGTCTTAAGATCAAGAAGGTGAATCAGAAACAAGTATGCATCTCATATGATTGGAGTTCATATTATGAGAGTCAAGTTATCAACCTCCCAGTTTACCGTTATGGTTCATAAGTTTTAGGGATGTCCGAGGGAAACCCCAAGACTTTCTCTAAGTAAAGGATTAGTCTTGCTAAACAAAAATATTGTAAAGTGCGCAGCCAATATTTACTTTTCCTTATGCAAATGATCCCTACGAAGTTGAAGAAAATAAAGATTACTCGAAGGATCAGTTGAATCAGTTCTGCTTATAAGGAAGTGGGATAGCTCCTTGCATATGTACAAGTGATTGTAAGCAGCTAAATAAGATGATAGCTAAGGATGAGCAAGTACGATTAAGGGTGAATGGTGTGTTTTGCTAGCACAGAATGCTCCCTCAAAGATGGACATGAGCTCCAGTTATTCCTAGATAAAGGTCAGAGGAAAGGCGTCCCAATGACAACTTTCAGGATCAGGTAAGTTACTTCGAGTTTTGAGCAATGTCATTTGGACTGACTAAGGCCCTAGCAGTATTATGGGCTTGATGAGTAAGTGTGTTTACACTCCTCCGAAACCTATTCGTAACAGTGTTCTTAGATGATCTTTGGGTTACTCTTGCTCAAAGTCGGAACATGCTATTCGTTAATTGCAGATCTATGGTTCGCCCGGCTCAGAAAGTTTTCAAAATGGAAGTTCTGATCAAACGGTATAGTGATCCTAAGGTTAAAGTATAGGGAGGTAAAGCTGTAGAAATTGCCCAAGGGTTAGAAAACTCATAGAAGTCGATGATTTCTTGGACTTAGCAAGTTATTATTGGAATTTTGTGAAGGATTTTTCCTACGTTTTGTGCCACTAATAAACAAGAAGAATCATTTGACCCATGCTCTTAAGTTAGTTATAGTTATGTGTACAGGAAGGGATATATTGGGATAGCATTGATATTAATTATATAAGTACTCTATGTGATTTTAGCGCACCCTTAAGCAAAGATGGTTAAGTTACAACAAGGTCAAAACCCTTAAGCAAAGATGGTTAAGTTACAACAAGGTCAACAAATAGAATGATGGAAAGACTCCGATGATTGTGAAAGTCAATGGAAGCAAAGAAAGTCGCTAATGTTCAAGCCACAAATCTAGAGTAACTCAGTTTATGTTAAAATAAAGAGGAAATGTTGAGGACTTGTGAGTTCAGCAGTTCGTCAGTATCAGAATTGATTAGTAAACTTAGATTATGGCATCTATCTAGGGAATAGCCTTATTGAGTCAAGGAAAAAAAAAAGAGAAAGAAAAGTTCGTTGAATTTGATGTCAGCTCATTATAGGATTGTGGATCCTCAAGGGAGGAGCTATCTTTATACATCCTACAGACTGGGACTATACTAAAGCAATTGTCCAATGTGATCAGATTGACGACTGATGAAAGGAAAAGCTTATTGCCTTGTTATGCTAGGCAGTTGAGAATAACAAGGACATACATAAATACTACTAAGAAGGGAATGAAGAAAGACATACCAAACTTCATAATGCAACGAAAGTTAGATATCAGAAGTTCAGTAAGTTATAGTAAGTCATTGAGATTCCAATTCGGAGATGAGAAACCACCAATATAGATGACCATGTTTACCGCGGAAGTTTACCTTAGTTATGGAAAATTACCAGTAGGCCTATGGAATTAGCCTCTTCCCTGTTCATCAGGACTACTTGTACAGCAGGGGACTACGTAAATCCTATGTCCAGAAGGGATAGTATGATGTGTCTATTGCTTATGTCTATCATTCAGACCAGGGGAGCGTAGATTATAGCTCACTCCAGAAGGATTTAAAGACTCTAGATAAGTCTTGCTTAAGCTGAGCATACCATGAGATACTTAAGGATACGCCACAAGTTTGCGTGACATATTTCAAAGGTAATCGAGACGACCCCTAATGCTTATTGAGATCATTATTTCGGTATTCAAATGAATCTATACAAGGCTTGGACCAAATTTATTTATTATTAATAGCAAGTAGTAGAAGGATCTGGGATTCCCAGAACCGACAAGAGTTCCCTACCTATATCAGACTATGTACTCTGGGGAGTACCATCTCAGAAGAACGCGATGAAATTTAGAAAGAAGAACAAGCTTAGCCTTTGATATATTGAGCCTTACAGATTATACGCAAGCCAAAGATTTAAAGCCCTAGAGTCAATACCCAAGATTTATATGTCAAATTAGAAATTCTTTCAGAATTATGCTAGTTAATGATAGTCATATTACAGAGCAGCTACGTGCAGTTACTGCATGAGAAAACCCCAGCGCTATACTTGATAGCCAACTCCAAAGATTTAGATTAAGCATTAGAAAGTAAAGTTAAAGTCCTATAAAGAAGTCGAAGAGTAATGCATAAGGTTGAAGATTCCAGAATATGGACTGGAACAGTTGGACTATGTAAGATTATTGAAGAGAAAATTCCGTGTTATTCGTAGAGTCTGCGAATGGCCTACAGGTTACCGAGAGGCATGAAACACTCCAAGGGTTGTTAGGTCTCTAATGAATCGACGAGGGACATAGGTGAGTTATAAGTCTTGTGTAAAGGTTAAAAGGTACGATGAAATGAATGATATATCTTAAAGGAATAGCTTATAAAAGAAGAAGGAGTTGAGTTATGACTAAGTGTTCTAACATGCAAGATATAAGAGAAAGAGGATAACCGAAAGGAATTGAAGAAGGTGAGTTCGCCGAAAGTTCACATTAACATCCCCTATAAGGTTTCTGATAAGGACTTAAGTTAAGTCTACATTCGAGGATGAATGTTCCTAAGAGGGGGAGGATGTTACACCTCGAAAAAATTTTTGCGTCATGTGTGTTGTGAATAAACTAACGTAAGCTCGAAGAGGTCATAGAACCCTTATAAGTTTAATGAATACTCTTACCAAGTGTTAAGCAAGCATCTAAAGGTTTCGGGATCAAGCAAATCGAAGACAATAAGTTTGTCGAAAATTTGGGAAAAAGTTGACAGAATTTTGGGTCCCCTTTGGAGGGGTATATCTCCTCGTATATTTGGAGAGTTTTAAGGTGTTTCAAAAGCCTAAAGTGAATTTCGTCGAGTCTAGTTTCCAACGCAACAAACCGATCGTCGATACGACACCGGAGTAGAGAATTATGGACGTTACCAGTCAGGCTGACAGAGCAGAAATGCGTGTTACAGTAACTGCTACAGTAACCGACGTGCTACAGTAGTCGGTGTGAACAGTAAAAATCAGGAAATTTAAAAACAAAAATTTGATTTTTCTCTCTCATTTTATACCACCTTCTCTCATATTCTACCACCTTCTCTCCCTAAATTCTCTCGACACTTCTCCAAAACTCTTTGTACCAAATCCATGAAAGGTAATTGGTCTTGTTTCTCTTCAAGGTGGTGATGAACTTTGTCTTGGAAAGGGGTGAATAAAGTGAAGTTCTTCTGCTATAAGGTATGTTCTTCCTATTATTTACATGATTGAGATGATGTAAAGGTTTAACAATTCTTGGAGAGGAAAGAATCATAGGAGAAAAATCATAAAGTATTGAATTGAAGTTGATGGGCATGAGGTGAATTAGAAAGGAGATTTTGGACTAACTTGAGATTAAATTAAATATAATTCCTTGGTTATGGTATCGTGGATATGGTTATGGTTAGTTGAGAAATTTGGAAAACATCGTGTGGGATGTTTTATGGAACCTATTGGTGTTGATAATATTGTGGTTGATGTTGGTATTGTTATTATTGTTGTTGGTTGCTGGATTATAATTTTGGGCTAGGCATATAAACAGGGGAGATGCTGCCTGAATTTCGGCAGATTCTAAAAAGATTTCATTTGGATGCTTGAGACAAGTGTATGATATTGAGCCTAATGATAATATGGATGGTTTACGTGTAGATTTACGAGCTTGGAAGGATAAACGTTAAGTGGCTAAGGCTATCGAAAGGTATGTTAAGGCTTTCCCTTTCTTTCATTTTGGTATGATCCTATGATACGAGCGAACAACGAGTAATCGAGCCTCCATATTACTCTACTCTTAGAAGTATTAGGAGCATCTCAGTTATTGATGATCCTGTACCCCTCTATTATGATTATTCCTTCTGTTCATGGGTCATAAACGTTGTATCATGATAATGTTAGTTTATGTTTATGCATTGCATTCATTTGCATACATGCATATTGACCCGTGACCAGAAGGCGTTATATACGCGTATATTATGTATATTATATATATATATATATATATATATATATATATATATATATATATATATATATATATATATATATATATATATATATATGGGGTATGGGAAAAGGGCGAGGCGTTATATACGCATTACCACCTGATCAGCTGGTGCACAGTGATGATGATTATTATGCCCGAAGGGGCCATTATGCTATTATGCCCGAAGGGGCCATTATGCTATTATGCCCGAAGGGGCCTATATGGGATAGGGATCGAGCCGAACGTTCCTCGGCACTATGACCTATGCATCGCATATCATACGCCCTCAGAGGCATTTTTAGTAAGCAGAGATATACAGATATGTTCAGATAGTCAGACATACAGATGCATTCATACAGATGTATTCAGCCAGCCAGTCTAGTTTATGATTCTCATATTTTCTTCATGACTCCTATGTGTATGTTACTCTTCTGCCTTACATAATTAGTACATTATCCGTACTGACTGCCTTATTTTATGGGGGGCTACGTTCATGCCCGCAGGTTCAGATAGCCAGGAAGACAGATCGCATCCTTAGGCTACTTCTTCAGCTAGATAGTGGAGCACTCCTCTCTTATCGGAGTTGCCGTCTAGATCGGGTATGTGTCCTGATGTTATGGGTAGGGAGGAGGCCCTGTCCCGTCCGTAGCAGGTCCAGTATGTCAGTAAAGGCTCATAGACGCTTATATTCAGTCAGACAGTGTGGCCCGCTCAGCACATGTTTAGTTACATAGTTTTGTCGGGTAGCCTTGTCGGCTTGTACCCCGGTTCAGTTTAGTAATGCATATATATATATATATATAGATATATATATATATCTTTTGAGGGCTGTGACCCTCCAGTTTATGACATCTATCAGTCAGCAGATCATGTTGTGAGTGCCCTCAGGTGGCCCAGAATGAGCATGAGCAGATATGTCATGTACGTTTAGTGGCATCTAGGAGGTCAGCTTCTGGGTGTCCGTCATAGTCCTCCGGTTGGGCTGTGACAAAGAAAGTCCCTCGCGATTGTGTGGTATGGCCCTGCAATAGTGACGAGGCGCGCAAGTCGGGGTGCTTCACGATCGCATGGTCTCAGATCGCCATCGCGAAGGTGTTACTGTAGCTTCAGTGATAAATCCCTAGAATCCGAGAGTTGGCTTCCATTTCCAATTTCAAAGTTCTTAAGATTGATTTGGAGAGTTTGTGTGAAGTTTCTTTGAATCTAAGGCTTGGCGTAAGTTTCTAATCATAAGTTTTATATATCCCCATTGATTATTATTCTTATTGAGTAATTATAAGCAGGTTGTGTTGAGGAATTAGTTGTCTACAAACCCTAGGTTGAAATTGGGTGCTTTTGGGTTTTAACTTCCTAAATGAGATTGATTGATGAAATTGGCTAATATAACCCTAGAATTTGATAGATTCTTAGTTGTTAAGCTTGTATCTTCCATTATTAGAGTCTAATTTACGAAATTGCAAGTTAGGGTTCAAACCCAAATTTGGGGATTTTGCCTAGAATCCGAATTTAAGTTATTTGTTAGTTCTTCTAGCTTACAATTTATGGGAATTGATCACCTAGAGCATTAATTTCATGTTGAGACCTATAGATTCCTAAATTCATCTTTCTAGTTCATAAATCCCATTTCATAGGTTGAGATTTGGGTCTTGAATAGAAGTAAGGGTTGAATGATGTTTCTTCTTGATTCTAACTTCATAATTCGGATGTGATTAGACTTCTATTATCTCGAGGCTCAAAGGAAGGGAAAGACTAAGGTTTGACTATTGGAGACTTTGTTGTTCGGCTTTCTAGGTAGGTTACGGTTTACCTTATGGTGAGACTTCGATTAGTGAAGCGTATGTTTAGATGACATTGTCCGAGAATGCATGAAACCTTCGGGTATGATATTGGGTTGGATATTGCCTTAGGTTGGGCCTTGTTGAATGATTTAGGGGCTAGCCACCTTGTTGCGTTGTTGACTTATCTTGCTCTATCTACTTATTAGCTCGTTGCCACGTTGTGACGTTGGATATTGGTGATTAGTGATATATCATCACTATGATATTGCGGTACTTTAATTGATTTGATATTGAGATGAGAATTGTGATTCCATTATGGCTTATTGTGTAGCCTTATTATTAATATTACTTGTGTGCCAGGTGTGGTACTGTTTGGGATTGAATTGGTTATCGATATTACGTTGCATCGTATTCATACTCTTTTCCATGATATATTGATATTGCATTGTTATGGTACTGAGGATGGAAAGTGAGAAGGAAATACTGATGCGTTGAAACACATTGTATAACGAGTCATCTCTGGGCTGTATGCGGAATGATTGATATGAGGCGTATATATGGGAATGGAATCATCTCTGGGCTGTGTGCGGAGTGACTGGTACATAGACTTCGCGGGTCCCCTATGGGTTTTGCTACTGAGATATGTTCCGTCTGTCGGAGTACATGTATACGGTGCAAATGCATTACATTCATCATTTATACATTATTGCATTGCATTGTACCTCTTGGTTTTCTATGATATGGCTGTGATATGATTGATAGATAATGGTTCAAATTGGTCACACTGAGATTTGGCACAGTTGGGTTTAGATGGTATAACATAGGTGATGACTTGTTATGATATGATTGTGATATATTGGTTCGGATTGGTCACACTGATATTTGGAACAGTTGGGTTTAGATGCTATAACATAGGTGATGACTTGTACCGTGGTTATGGATTCGCGTTGACTTGTACCTTGTTGTTTTACATATTTATCTTGCTTTGTTGTCTTTATATACGTTAGCTAATCTTAATCGGCCTATGATACCTACTAGTACTTATTGTTTGAACTGACCTGCACTTGCTGCATTCTTCTTTGAATGCAGAGTACCAGGTTGGATCTACTTCTACCCCTTGTGGCTGAGAATCGAGAATTGCTGATTCGAGTCTCTTCAGGCTGAGCATGAGGACGTTCACTGCTCGAAGACTCTTTGTACGAACCGTTCGGTCGTTATTGTGTTTTTGAACTTTTTGCCGCCTTTGACCCGTCCCGGAGCCCTATAAGTACTATTTTGATCTGCGAGGACAGGTGGCACGATTCCCTGGGCATTTGGGTGAGTCTTGACGTGACTTTCAAAAAATTAGCTTTTAAGTGAAAATAGTTTGACTCATTGTTGACTTTTGGGTAAGCGCACCTTTTTCGAAATTTCATCACAAAAGGTCTAGATGATCATTTGTGAATGATTGGTAGGTTTGGTTCGATTCCCAATGCACTCGGGTGTGTTTTGGGACTAGTGTTGGAAAGTAGGTTTTGGGGTTTTGGGGGTTGACTTGGTCAAAGAGACCCCCGTTGGGAAATCTGAGGCGGCGGGCGAGTTCGTAGCGCATCTTTATGTTTATCTACATATCTGGTTTGTATGTATTGGGCCTCGGGTGATAGTCAAATTTCGGAAGGAGTTTGTGGTACTTGAATTATTTATGGTTTCTTGTGTGCCGCGACAGCGGTACCAGTACCGCTATAGCGATGGCCACGTTGCAAAAGAGGCTAAGTGCATTTCTGGGTAACCGTTGTAGCGGTGGAGTGAGCGCTGGAGCGGGACCGTTATAGCTGTCCCGTGATCGCAGAAGCGGTTGACGGGTAGTTTCTTCATTTAATGGCTCAATAGAACCCCAACCCTTATGTCATTATTGTATTCTGATAACCTTAAGCTTTGGATGTGAATTCAAAGGTTTTGGGGCAGATTCTTCATCAAGGTAATTCTCTTGATCTTAGATTCCACAAATTATTCCTAATCATGATCTAATGCTAGAAATCTAGAGAATCAATGAGGGATTAAATGGGTTTTCATGGAAGTTTCTTAAAAAGGGGTTTAGACTTCCTAAGTTGATTATGTTGATGCAATTGGCTAAGATAATCATAGAATCTGATGTATTCAATGTTGTTAAGCATGTAGCATCCATTATTAGAGGTTAACACATGAATTGAAAAGCTATGGTTTGTACCCAAATTTGGGGGTTTTGCCTAGAATCCGAATTTAAGTGATTTGTTAGTTCTTCTACCTTATAATTGACGGGAATTGATCACCTAGAGCATTAATTTCATGTTGAGACCTATAGATTCCTAATTTTATCTCTTTATTTCGTAAACCCCATTCCATAGGTTGGGATTTGGGTCTTGAATAGAAGTAAGGATTGAATGATGTTTCTTCTTGATTCTAATTCCATATTCGGATATGGCTAGACTTTCATTACTTTGAGGCACAACGAAAGGGCAAGGCGCCACGGCCCGACACTTCGAGTTCTTTATTAAAACCTTCCGAGGTATGTTAAAGCTTACCTTCTGGTTAGACTTCGGTTAGCGAAGCATATGTATAGTTAGTTTGTGTTGGAGAAAACATGTGGACCTTCGAGTCTGAGGTCGGGTTGGATATTGTCTTAGATTGGGCCTTGTTATGTGATTTGAGGGCTAGCCACCCAGTTGCATTGTTGACTTATCTTGTTCTATTTACTTATTGACTCGTTTCTAGGTTGAGACATCGAATATTAGTGATTAGTGAAATATCATGGCTATGATATTGCGGTACTTTACTTGATTGATATTGAGATGAGAACTGTGATTCCGTTGTGGCTTATTGTGCAGCCTTATTATTGAAATTACTTGTGTGCCATTTGTGGTACTGCTTGGGATTGAATTGGTTGTCGATATTACATTGCATCGTATTCATACTCATTTCCATGATACATTGATATTGCATGGTTATGGTACTGATGATGATAAGTGAGAGAGTATAGGCTCTGAGGTCTTTCCCAGAGAGCGCAAAATTGAGATAAAATTAATATTATGAGGTTGATATAAGATCTTGTCGTTTTCATCTTCATACTTAAATCATACATTGAACACTCATCTTGCATATACATCCCCGATCAAATGTGCCTTATATATATATAAGGTATTATATTGATTGCGCGACCATTCTAGGCTTTGTGATACGTTATGGGCGGCAGGCGTGAAGGGTGGAAAGGTCGTCTCTAGGCTGTGTTACGGAGCGACATGGTACATGGACTTCGCGGGTCCCCCATGGGTCTTGACCGTTGAGACGTGATGTTCCGCTCGAGGTGTACATGGTATTGATATAGGGCCATTGCATTCATGTCATCGATATCATTGCATTGCATTGCACTTGTTATCATCATTCTGATTGGATTGTTTTGTGTTGTGGATACTTGATCGGATACTTGCTTGAATATTTTACCGGTTCTAATGAGTACTTGGAACTATTGAGATTAGATGCTTTAAAAATAAGCTTGATCGAATATGATGAGACTGGAACACTTGGGTTTAGATACTTCACTATAGACTTGATCGGTTATGGAACCTTATTGGTAGCTGATGGTTTGAATACTGATTGAATTGTTGATACTTGAGGACTTGATATGTATTGATGAAGGATCATGTATATACTTGTACTTGATTGTGAGCATGCCCATCTTTCATTTACTTTACGTATATATGTTAGCTAACCGAGGACGGCCTATGGTACCTACCAATACTTGTTGTTTGTACGGCACTTGCACTTGCTGCATTCTTTTATGAATGTAGAGTACCAGGATAGATCGCTGATATTAGAGGATTGCTGACTCGAGTCTCTTCAGGGTGAGCATGAGGACTTTTGCTGCCGAAGACTTCCTATTATTATGTCTTGCTTTCCATTCTGAGACATGATTTTGAGACTATTATGTATTATTATTCAGACTTATAGTAATTAGTTTAAATGCTCTTGTATGACCAGACCACATACTGGGGTGGATTTCTTTTACTTCCGCACTTATTTATATTATATTTGTGAGACTTACGTTATTTCTTTTCTTTCTTTCGCTATTTTTTATAAATTATGAATGTTGAGTCAAGGGTTCGCCTACCGAGGTGGGAAAGGTAGGTGCCCGCTCAACTTAGTGAAATTGAGTCGTGACAATGTGGTATCCGAGCCCTAGGTTACCCGATCTATAATACAAGAGCGTGTCTAGTAGAGTCACGTGGATTGGTACGATGAGCTCCGTATCTGTCTACGAGAGGCTATAAGACATTTAGGAAACTTCCAATTCTTTCATTCTCTCATGCGACTTCATTCAAATTGGTATCTAGTCGATTTCAATTATTATCTCAACTTTCTTAACTTAATCACCCACGGAGGATGGAAACTCATTCTCGAATTCTTATGCGAATGGTCGATCTATGACGCGTTGTGGTATGATACGAGATGTGTTATTCTGACTCGGACGCGTGATCAATTTCAGTCTCTAGTTATGGCCTAAGGATTCTATGGTATGGAGTCACGATTAGACTCGGTTCTTGTGTGGAGTCGCGAATAGACTCATTTATTGTGAGAGTTAGTAAGAAATGGGAAAGATAGTTCAGAGGGTTACAGGGTCTCCATGTTTCAGCGTGGGGTTGCTCGGAAGTGACAAAGTGTATTGATGGCTTAACAATAGTGGTTTGCTCGATGATATGATCGGTTTGGGAAAAGCTTTAGCTTTTTCAAGGCTTATGATGGTGGGTGTGACACTGGTGTACCAATGGCGGGTCGACAATTCAGCAGCGGTAGAGTATTAGAAGTCGGTATGTGAGGACAAGTGTAAGTTCGGTAATGACCATCGAATTGGGCAAACGTATTATGATCGCGGGTAATAAAGAAAAGAAGTTGACGATAAGGACATGAAGGAAGACTTTTGTGGAAAGCGTGTAGCGGGGTGAGACTTCATAGAATATCTTAAACATGAGTGCTTTTTGTGAGATTGGGAAGGGAAAAATTGGTATCTGACATGGTTGTCAAGATAAGGTTGTGATTGGTGCTAAGGGTCATTCTTGTTATGGGCACATCGTTTGATCGGTAAATTTCTTGGGTGGTAGACTTCTGTGGAGCTAGTAATCGTCTGATAGCAATGACTTCAATTATGGGTGAATGCGATGAGTTAATGACTCGATGAGTTATTGGTCGTTTCACTTAGATTTGAGGAGAAATATTGATATTGTTTTGTGGTTTGTTTGGATTAAATGAGTGATTAGATAAGAGGATCGAGTGGATTTGAGTGTTTATTGGTTGATAGTGATAAAAGTGATTTGAAATGAAACATGAGAACTAAAGGATTACAATGAGGCATCTTGCTATCAGGTTCAGGGGATTAAGGTTCGAAAGACTTGAGGTGAGGTAATATGGCTACTTGAGTCATGTTTGGATTGCGGGGGCATTATATTATAACCTTCAGTAAAGGGCGTGACCGATGAGGTTGATTGGTGTCTTCGAGGTTAAGGGCAGAAAGAAAATCATTGAAGCAAGAGTTTGTGATGTGAGAGATTGGTTGCGACGGTACAGTGTAGAGTGGGCTTCAGAGTTTATAGATGAGTTGGTATGTTCAGTTGTGTCATGGGCTGATAGAGGTCAGTGGTTGATGAATAGAATGATTATCAGTGTCGGGCCAGTTTAAAAGTTTAGTACATTAAGGATGGGTTAACCGAGTTAAGTTCATGATAACACTTCGAAAATTGAGTAAGGCAATTCGGCCAAGGACGCTTCAGGGAGATACATGAGGATATTAGTAAGACTGGCGATGTGATATGCCAGACTTGGGATTATGCGATACACTGAATTTAGAGAGTTTTCAGTGTAGAGTTGAGTGAGTTAACGGAAGACCCTAATGAATAGAGTGTGTGGCCTACTATTATCTCCAGGTGTGATTCAGCTAGTGTACGAGACTTATGGTTATGTGGTAGACTACTGAGTGGGTTCATGTAATTGTCAGACGATGTCAGTGTACATGAACTGATAGAAATTAAGGAAATGAAGAGTCAAGAAAAAGTATAGTTGATTGAGAATGGACAAGAAAAAGTACATCTTGGGGATTTCTTGGGTCAGTATGGATTGTGGTATCATTTTCTTGCATATTCCAAATGAGGTGTGATTGTTGAGTTGCTTAAAGAAGGAAATCTACAGGAATGGACTATGTGACATGACAGAGTTCCGTGAGGTTTCGTGATCAGCGACTAGTGAGAAGCAAGTTTCAAGTAACCAACATGTTAAGGCTTAAGGAAGTGGCTTGTGTGGTTCACAGTTGAAGAATTTCATAACACTCTTCAGTGGATGAGTTAGTGTGGTTTAAGGGAAGGGAATTGTGGAAATCCTTAATATGGGAAGGCTAGAATTACATTTTTGAGATGCGACCATATTCATGGTAGTGTATTATGTGCGATAGGACCGTGATTGGTTTAAGAAATTTAGAGTCAATTCAAATGACTATTGGTGGTATTCGAGAGTTATGCATTCATTCAGGGTCAACATTGTTCGAGTTAAGCTTAATGGTCTATGTTTATATTTCCAGGAAGATATTTAAGGATTCGATGCGTTTCGGCTCAAATCCAGCATTTTGGCTCAGATTTGAGGTATGAAAGATTTGACTTTGTCAGGGTTTCCTAGTGGATTTGATGATGTTTTATGAGAACAGTTACTTGGATAGAATAATGGTTTAGGATGAGCTTAGTACAGATTTGAAAAGGCTTGTTGTGCGAGAGGTCTTTATAGTGATTAGTTGGGTTTCGACGGACTTTGCTTGGCGAGATATTCAGTGGTATGGTTCCTGTATTGTGATTTGAAGGTTTAACAAGACTTGGAACTAGCCAAGTTGGATGTCGGTAAGATCAGTTTTGATAGAATTGCGTAGAGATCTCAGATGGATCAAGGATTCTTTCTGGCGAGAGTAAGTCATGGTTTCAGGTTTGTGGTGTGTGTGTTCATATGTTTCTAAGAAATCGCGGTGCGAAAAATGGCTTTAGCGAGTGCGAAAGAGAAGGTTAACGAAATCTGAATATCTTCTCGGTTCAGAATGGGCTATGGTTTGTGGCCATGTTTTGAAGGATTGCGTTGGTTTGGGAAAGTGTTTGTGGGACCTATTGATCACGTTCAAAGTTGCGATCTTATCAAATCAGAGAATTCAAGCCGAAGCAATTCGTTTATTCGAGGATCAGATGCGGGGGAAATTCGAATACTGAGATATAAGAATTGGAGCTTGAGCTAAGTTTAGAGAGTTGTGACTGGTAAAGTGAGCGATCAAGTTTTTCAAAACACCCAATAAGGGTGTCATGCGATGTGGGAAGGAGGGCAAGTGAGCCCGAGGTATATTGGCCTATTTGAGACTATCCGTTGTATTGATATTGTGTTTTATGAGTTAGTTTTCACCAAGCCTGTCAGTGTTCATCCAGTTTTCCATGTTTCTAGGTTGAAGAAGTACCATTCCGATGGTTCCTGTATCATTTTTTGGGATTCAGTTCTATGCGATGAGAATCCTTCCTATTAGGAGGAGCCCGATATGTGTTCGAGATATCCCCAGTTGTTGCAGGGTCAGGTATCTTTCCCCGCTCTCTTCCTTGTTGCTTGAGGACGAGCGAATGTTTAATTGGTATGTGATGTAACGACCCGTTCGGTCGTTATTGCATTTCTGACCATTTAGCCACCGTTGACCTGTCCCAGAGCCCTATTAGTACTATTTTGACCCGAGGGAACAGGTGGCACGGTTCCCTAGGTATTTGGGTGAGTCTTGACGTAACTTTTGAAAATATTGGCTTTTAAGTGAGAACCGTTTGACTCAAAGTTGACTCTTAGGTAAGCTGAACTTTTTCAAAATTTTGTCAATTTCGAGAGGTCCGGATGATCATTTGTGACTGATTGGTGGGTTTGGTTCGGTTCCCAATGCACTCGGGTGTGTTTTGGGACTAGTGTTGGAAAGTTGGTTTTGGGGGTTGACTTGGTCAAAGAGACCCCCGTTGGGAAATCTGAGGCCACGGGCGAGTTCGTAGCGCGCCTTTATATATATCTACATAACTGGTTTGTGTGTATAGGGCATCGGGTGATAATCGAATTTCGGAAGGAATTTGTGGCACTTGAATTATTTCTGGTTTCTGGTGTACCGCAATAGCGGCACCGCTATAGCGGTGGCCACGCCGCAAAAGCGGGTCAGTGCATTTCTTGGTTACCGCTGTAGCGGTGGAGTGAGCACTGAAGCAGGACCGTTATTGCGGTCCCGTGAACGCAGATGCGGTTGACGGGCAGTTTCTTTATTTAATGGCTTAATTAAACCCCATCCCTTATGTCATTATTTTATTCTCATAACCTTAAGCTTTGGAGGCGAATTTACGGGTTTTGGGGCAGATTCTTCATCAAGGTAATTCTCTTAGTCTTAAATTCCACAAGTTATTATTCCTAATCACGATCTAATGCTAGAAATCTGTAGAATCAAAGAGGGATTAAATGGGTTTTCATGAAAGTTTCTCAAAAAGGGGTTTAGACTTCCTAAGTTGATTATGTTGATGAAATTGGCTAAGATAATCATAGAATCTGATGTATTCAATGTTGTTAAGCATGTAGCATCCATTATTAGAGGTTAATCCTTAAATTGAAAACCTAGGGTTTGTACCCAAATTTTGGGGTTTTGCCTAGAATCCGAATTTAAGTGATTTGTTAGTTCTTCTAGCTTATAATTAGAGGGAATTGATCATCTACAGCATTAATTTCATGTTGAAACCTATAGATTCCTTATTTTATCTCTTTAGTTCATAAACTCCATTCCATAGGTTGGGATTTGGGTCTTGAATAGAAGTAAGGATTGAATGATGTTTCTTCTTGATTCTAATTCCATATTTGGATATGGATAGACTTTCATTACTTTGAGGCACAACGAAAGGGCAAGGCGCACGACTGACACTTCAAGTTTGCGGTTCAGCCTTCCAGGTAGGTTACGGCTTACCTTCTAGTTAGACTTCGGTTAGCGAAGGATATGTATAGTTATTTTGTGGTGGAGAAAATATGTGGACCTTCGGGTATGAATTCGAATTCGATATTGTCTAAGGTTGGGCCTTGTTGTGTGATTTGGGGGCTAGCCACCCCGTTGCGTTGTTGACTTATCTTGTCTATTTACTTATTGGCTTATTTCCACATTGATACATTGGATATTGGTGGTTAGTGAAATATCATGGCTACAATATTGCGGTAATTTACTTGATTGATATTGGGATGAGAATAGTGATTCCATTCTGGCTTATTGTGTAGCCTTATTATTGACATTACTTGTGTGCCATATGTGGTACTGTTTGGGATTGAATTGGTCGTCTATATTACATTTCATCGTATTCATACTCATTTATATGATACATTAATATTTCATAGTTATGGTACTGGTGATGATAAGTGAGAGAGTGTAGCCGTCGGGGTCTTTGCGGGAGAGCGTAAAATTGAGATAAGATTGATATTATGAGATGTTCATGTAGGGCACGTTGCTAATTGACATGAGATTGATATGAGATCTTGTCGTTGTCATCTTCATACTTAAATCATATATTGAACACTCATCTTGCGCATATATATATATATATATATATGTATGTATGTATGTATAAGGCACATTTGACTCGGGGTGACGATGTGGCCTATGTTGTTTCTTGGAAACACTTGGAAGGTATTATATTGATTGCGCGACCATTCTAGGCTGTTTGATATGGGATGGTCGGCAGGCGTGAAGGGTGGAAAGGTCGTCTCTAGGCTGCGTGTTACGGAGCGACATGGTACATGGACTTCACGGGTCCGCCATGGGTCATGACCGTCGAGGCATGATGTTCCGCTCGAGGCGTGTGTGTACACGGTATTGATATATGGCCATTTGCATTCATGTCATCCATAGCATTGCATTGCACTTGTTATCATCATTGTGATTGGATTGTTTTGTGTTGTGGATACTTGATCGGATACTTGATTGAAAATTTTACCGGTTCTGATAAGTACTTGGAACACCTGAGATTAGATGCTTTAACAATAGGCTGGATCAGATATGATGAGACTGGGAACACTCGGGTTTAGATACTTCACTATAGACTTGATCGGTTATGGAACCTTGTTGGTAGCTGATGGTTTGAATACTGATGTGAATTGTTGATACTTGAGGACTTGATATGTATTGATGAGACTTTATTATACTTGTACTTGATTGTGAGCATTCCTATCTTTTATTTACTTTCTGTATATATGTTAGCTAACTGAGGACGGCCTATGATACCTACCAATACTTGTTGTTTGTGCTGACTTGTACTTGCTGCATTTTTTTATGAATTCAGAGTACCAGGATAGATCTACTTCTACCCCCTCGTGGATGATATTCGAGGATTCTTTGATTCGAGTCTCTTCAGGGTGAGCATGAGGACGTTCACTGCCCAAAGTCTCTTCCTATTATTATGTCTTGCTTTCCACTCTGAGACATGATTTTGAGACTATTATATATTATTATTCAGACTTGTACTAATTAGTTTAGATGCTCTTGTATACTGGGGTGTATTTCCTTTACTTCTGCACTTATTTATATTATATTTGTGAGGCTTATGTTATTTTTTTCTTTCTTCCGCTATTTTCTATAAATTGTGAATGTTGAGTTAAGGGTTCGCCTACCAAGGTAGGAAAGGTAGGTGCCCGCACGACTTAGTGAAATTGGGTCGTGACACTCTTCCTATTACTTATGTCTTGCTTTCCATTCTAAGACATGGTTTTGAGACTACTTCTGTATTATCATTCTGACTTGTAATATTTGGTTTAGATGCTCTTGTATGAACAGACCAGATACTGGGGTGGATTTAATTTACTTCTGCACTTATTTATATTATATCTGTGAGACTTACGTTATTTTACTTTCTTCCTCTATTTTCTATCACTTGTGGATGTTGGGTTAAAGGTTCGCCCACCAAGGTGGGAAAGGTACGTGCCCGCACGACTTAGTGAAATTGGGTCGTGACATTTCTATTTAACTTTTATCAGCTTTACAATTAGATGTTATTAAATTTGTTGACGTGTATCTAATTTATACTACAAATTCACGTGTTACTAATTTTATAATCGACAGAGGCGGAAAAAGTAACATAGTTAGTTGTGGTATTGATAGATGTTAACATTTATTTAGCGACATCTATATCTTTTATGTTACAAATAATTTTACACTTATTTTTAATCGAGAGAGTCGAATAGTGTAGTAATTAGTTATAGCGAGTTTTCTAAAAACAGCATGTTTCAGTTCAAGCATATATTTCTGGTGCTTTAATATTACTACTTTGGTAATTAATTTGTATAACCGAGAGGAGTGCAATTAATTGTTCAACTTGAGTAATAATATGTAAATGTAATCGTGAGCGGCATTTATACATAAGAGAAATAGAAGTGGGAGAATAAATAAATATACTACATAATAGACATATTACGTGAAGTTAGGATCCCAACACCTTTTATTGTATTTGTGAAAAACCAAAATATTTCTCCATTGCTCTATTTACGCACCTTTAGTTAATTAACTCACAACTAAACCCTTTTTTTATTCTCTCAAATAGTAATTAAACCAAGAAAAATCTGTCCAATAGATAAGCTAATCTCTGTGGGTTCGACATCTTTCCATACTATTATTTGACAGAGTACGAGTTACAATATATATATACGCCAGACACTCGTCAAATTTTTGGCTCCGTTGCCGGGGATTGGTAAAATCTACTGTAGATTAATTGTTTTACTACTAATTTGACAACATTTTTTTTAAAGTTTAACTGCTGAGCAAAAACTTCAGAAAGTGTATGACCCATTCCTCTTCAAGAGAACTAGTCAAATATGATCCTGAAATTGAAAAACCCTTAAGGTTATTACGAAAAGAACAAGTCTCACAAGCTCAATTTTCTTCCCTAAAAGAAATGGAGAACAACGAGAACACTAATAACAACCCACCTCCACCACATTAAGTGAAAGAACAATTTGATGAGGTGGCACCACGACGTGATAGGATACTTACTGATTATGCAAGGCCATGTCACTTCGACGGAGAGTCAAGCGTAAGGAGACCACCAATAGTGGCAAATAACTTTGAAATTGACACTGGCTTGATTCAGACCATCCAAAATTCATGCCAGTTTACTGGTGATGTAAGTGAAGATCCTCATGCCCACCTAATTGATTTTCTTGAATTAGTTGAAACTTGCAGGTACAATGGAGTCACAATAGACGCTATCAAGTTGCGGCTTTTCCCCTTTACACTAAAAGGAGAAGCTAAGACATGGTTGTGAAGCTTACCAAGAGGTTCCATTACTACATGGGACCAAATGACCCAAAAGTTCCTTAACAAGTATTTTTCACTTGCCAAAGCAATTAAATTGAAACAAGAAATCAATAATTTTTTGCAGACAGCTACTGAATCTATATATCAAGCATGAGAAAGATTAAACTAAATGTTAAGAAAATACCCACACCATGGTATTCAGGATTCTGATATTTTATATATTTTTATCATGGCCTTAAACCCTCGGCTAAAAATGTAATTGATGCAACATCAGGAGGATCCATAAATGGTTGGAAAAAATGATTACAAGCAAATAAATGGGCTCTCATCTCTCTCCTCTCCTCTGTAAACCCTAAACCTAGAGTAGCCTAGCATGGAGGCTCCGGCCAATGGTCAGCCGTCCATGGCGGCTGGCCAGGCATCAGATTTGTCTTACCAAACTCATTTCCCAGCCTTACCTCCAACGAAAATACCCATTTCTTCTTTTTCGCCTTCTCTCCCCACAAACCCTACTTCTACTTTTGCTCAAACTTTGCTGCATGTTACTGATTCAACGTCAAATATGCAACGTGATCCTATTCCCCAGAAGCAAGTAATGTGTGTTGATGGTATCCCGTATGTGAAATGGACGTCGAATGAAGTTACGCGAATGGAATTGATAGAAAACTTGCAATATGCCATTGTAGAGAAGTTCTCGTTGTTGGCCTAAGTTAGAAGAATTGATAACCATTATTCCTACGCAATGTGGTGCAAAAGGTAAGTGTACAGTAGGGTTTTTTAGAAATTGACATATTTTGATTCAATGTACGTTAATGGAGGATTTCATTACTATTTCCTCTAAGAGTGCATATTGGTCGAAGTCCAAGGATGGATATACTTATCAGATGAGGCCATTCATTTATGATTCTAACTTTAAAATAGACAAAGAAACATCTATAGCCATGGCTTGGATCTCTTTTCCAAATCTGTTGCCTACTTTTTTTGTCAAAGAATCTCTACTCACTTTGGCATCTACAGTTGGAAAGCCTTTACAGTTGGATTTGGATACTGTTAATAAAACAAGGCCAAATTGTGCGAGAGTTAAAGTTCGAGTGGATTTATTGGGCATATGCCAAAGTTTGTGATGGTGGAGATTGAAGATGAAGTTACAAAAGCGATGAGAAGTAAAAGTGCGGATCAATATGATTACATGCCTAAGTATTGCACTGAGTGCATGTTACAAGGGCACTTGAATAATGAATGCAGAATTTTGCATCCAGAATTGGACAAGGAGCCTGAATTAGACTCAACTATGGCGAGATCAGTGGAGAAACAGGAAGAACAAAACAGCAGGTTGAACAAACACATGAAAAGATGGCACATGGGAATAATAGAAGACATAGAGGGAGAATAGTGCAGAAATTTGTTCCAAGAGTGCTATCTAGTGGAACTATGGTCACTTATCCAGGGGAAACTGTCAAGAAGGATGCTAAGAAGCAAAATGGATTGGACAGACACAAGGGAATTTCAAATGCTGAAAAGCAGATTAAGGTTAATTCAATGGAGATTCTCAGCAAAAAGACAGACGAAGGTGTTTCTAACTAAAACATGTTTGATGTATTATCAAATTTGATGGAGGAAGGAGAGATTTGTTTGGATAATTCTAAGGCTCCTGAAAATTCTCTACAGACTACAAAGGAATGGGTGATGGGAAATTTTAATGTAGTTCATAAGTCCAATACAGGGCAAGAAGCAAGGGGGGTGGAGATCATGTCCAACAATGAGGAGAATATTGGCAACTTTTTAGAAGAGAAGGAAGCAGATTTGTTCAAGGAAGAAGAAGATAAGTCTGGATCTGATAAGGTCAACAATGTGGAAACTATTGATAATGCATTGCAAGATTCAGAGGTAGTGTTAAACAATGTTAGCAATATCAACAATGTGGATGAGGAAGACAAGTAATTAGATGACAAGGAGAAAGCTTTGATCAAGACAGATGAAGGAAAAGACTGTGATGTAGTAGTTGATCTCGTTGTTCCATAAAAAATCACTATGGTTGAAGGGCAAACTGCAAATGAGACTGGTAATGTTGAACCTTCAATAGATAACCTTTGTGGAAGAAAGTGTAGGGAGGATAAGCTGTGTGGATATTGCAGATAAGATTTCTCAAGACAAGGAAGTGGTTCTGAATGTTAGGGAGGAACAGTGTCAAGCAGCTAAACTTGGTATTATTGATCTTTCAAAGGTCAATATAGTGCTTGATAAAGTTGGCTTGGATAATGCTTTACTTTTAGGATCAGCTGAGGATTCTGGTAATTCTGCCGAGATTACTAAATCAGATGCTGATGTTGATAAAAATGAGATAAGTGAATCAGGTGGTAATGATCAAGGTGTTGAAGATAATACAAGGGAGATTCAGAGGGAAAACAATGATATAACCTCTCAGATAGTTGATACTGAAGCAAAAGAGAAAAATGTAGATGAGTATATTAAAGGGGAGAGCACATATATCATTCATACGATTGCCCTTGGGGAAGATGTGTTTGTTGATGGAGTAGATGCCCAAGGCATAGAGAATGAAGTGACTGATAATGCAGTGCTTATTGGAAATTCATGAGAAAATTTGGAGTCTGAAAACTTATTGCAAGTGGATACTACAGCAGTAGAGGATACACAACTTCCAATTGGTTGTTATCCACCTTGTTAAAGGGGAGAGATTCTAGGCAAGGAAGTTGATGTTTCACAGGATCTCTTGTTGGTGAAGGAAAACCTTCATGTTGGTTTAATACAAAAGAAACCTTCACCACACAAGGAATTGCATTTTCTGGTTTCTCATGATCTAAACAGGTTGGACAGTCCCTCTAAACAAAATGTTTTGAGCAAAGAAATTGTCACAGTTTCAGAAGTGAATAAAATGGAAGAGGCCGATATTGTGCAACATGTAATAGATTTCTCAAAACCGGAGGATATAACTCCAATGGATAAGAGTAGGAATACAAGGAAAGGTAGGAAAGCTAAGAATGGTGGAGAGGCTCAAACTATCAGAACCATGTCAAAAAGAAGTACAACAGCATAAAAAAACTTGGAGAAAATCCCACCATCAAGGATATTACCAAAGAGGAATGTTGCAGCTAAATTAAATTGTTGATGATGAAGATGCTTATTAGTAATATCAGATCTGTAAACACACAAAAGGCTTTTCATAGAGTTTAAATGTTGAACAGACATCATAAGTTTGTTATAATTGCTCTAATGGAACCTTTCCAAAATTCTAGAAATATTCAGAGTTATAAAAGGAGATTGGGAATGAATTTTGCTGGTTACAACTATAATGGCAAGATTTGTTACTTTGTAGAAGATGGAGTAGATATGGAAGTTTTGATGGACATAGATCAACAGGTGACCATTAAGCTTTTACTGTAGGATAGTGGCAAAGTTATTATCACAATCTTAGTGTATGTAAAATGTGATGCTGCTGAAAGACTTCTTCTGTGGGATAGCATTTACAGTTTGTCCAGTAATATGACCTTTCCATAGTTGATTGGTGGAGACTTTAATGTCATTATGAATGAGGAAGAGAAAATTGAAGGTTTGCCAGTATATACAAATGAATATGAAGACTTTGCTTTTTGCATGAATTCCTGTGAATTGAATGAAGTGGAATTTAGAGGTAGTGCTTTTACTTGGTGGAATGGCAGAGCTGGTCAAGATTGCATCTTCAAGAGACTAGATAGAATTCTAGTCAATCAACAACTGTAGGATTGGTTTAGAACTTTGAGCATGGAGCATTTGTCTAGAACTGGATCGGATCATGCACCTTTATTGTTATCAGGCGGTGAAACATGGTTCAACCATTTCATAAGCATTTCAAATTTTTAAAGTTCTGGTTGGAGCAAGACTCATTTATGCAAGTAGTGGAAGATTTCTGGAAAACAGATTACTTAGGTGATCCTTTTGTCACTTTTAAGTTGAAAATGAAGACGGTTAAATCAGCTTTATCTCATTGAAGCAAAGAAACATTTGGAGATTTGTTCAAACAGTTAACAATAAGGGAAGATATTGCTAAGATAAAGGAGTAACTGTTTGAGGAATTCCCTTCAGAAGAGAACAAAATGGTGCTTCAAAAGACTCAGGCTGAGTTCAAGAAATATTTGCATTTTGAGAAGGAGTTTTGGAGACAAAAAGCTGGCATTCAGTGGCAATCGGAAGGTGATAGAAACACCAGATACTTTCATAGTTTGGTGAAGAGGAGAAGAAAAAGATTGCATCTGTCAAGAATTCAAAATGCAGAAGGAGAATGGAAAGAAGATGAACATCAAATTGCAAGAGCAGCTATTGACTTTTACCAAAGTCAATTCACTGAAGAAGAGACTTCTCAAGATTGTAGATTGTTAGATGTGATTGCTCCTAAAGTAACTCAGGATCAAAATTCTTTTCTAAGTGCTATGCCAACCTTGGAAGAAGTGAAAAATGTTGTTTTTGCATTATCAGGTGACAACGCTTGTGGACCTGATGATTTTTCAGGCATCTTTTATCAGAAGTGTTGGAATATTGTAGGAGCAGATGTGTATAATGTAGTGAAAGCTTTCTATGAGGGCCAGACACTTCCTAAATCTGTCACTTATACAAACTTGGTTTTACTACCAAAGAAATCTTTCATCAACACTTTCTCTGATTTAAGACCAATCAGTCTCAGTAATTTCATCAACAAGGTGATTTCTAGAGTGATCCATGATAAACTAGAATCAGTCTTACCTTCCTTAATCTCTGCTAATCAATCTGGATTCTTAAAAGGGAGAAACATCATTGAGAATGTGTTACTTACTCAAGAGTTGGTGGCTGATATTAGAAAGAGGGGGGAACCAGCTAATGTTATCATCAAGTTGGACATGGCAAAGGCATATGACAGAGTTTCTTGGAGATTTCTTATTCAGGTCATGAGGAGAATGGGATTTGCAGATATGTATGTGGATATGATTTGGAGGTTGATAGCAAATAATTGGTATTCCATACTAATTAATGGTCAATCACATCGATTTTTTCATTCTACAAGAGGAGTTAAGCAAGGTGATCCCCTATCTCCAGCTTTGTTTATCTTGACAGCTGAAGTCTTATCTACTTCTCTGAACTCATTGATTGAGAATAGCATGTTTAGAGGGTATGGGATGCCAAAGTGGAGTGCACAGCTGAATCATCTGTCTTATGTTGATGATACCTTAATTTTTGCTTCTGCTGACAAAGAATCTTTACAAATGATCATGGGGGTTCTCCATGATTATGAGAAGGGTTCAAGACAGAAAATTAATATTGACAAGAGTGCTTATTATATGCATGCAAAAGTGGTTGATGAGTTGAGTCAGGATGTACATCAGATATCTGGTTTTAATAGGGGTGAATTTCCTTTTACCTATTTGGGATGTCCGATCTTTCATGTAAGGAGTCAAAAATTGTTTTATAAAGATATGTTGAAGAAACTTAGGGATAAATTACAAGCTTGGAAAGGAAAATTACTATCATTTGGTGGAAAATCAGTTTTGATCACTAGTGTATTACAAAGTATTCCTATATCCTTGTTATCAGCAATGGTCCCACCAAAATGTGTCATCAAAGAATTGCACAAGTTGTTTATCAGATTATTTTGGCACACAAAGGAGGATGGCAAAAGTAAACACTGGTTAGAATGGGAGAAGATGTGCTTTCCAAAGTAAGAAGGTGGAGTTGGCTTCAGATCTTTGTTTCACATCTCCAAAGCTTTATTTGCTAAACTCTGGTGGAGGTTCAGAACAAGTAATACTTTATGGGCAAGTTTTATATGGAATAAGTATTGCAAGAGGTTTAGACCTACTGTGGTTCAATGGAAAGGTAGAGGATCACAAACCTGGAAAATGATGTTACAAGCAAGGGATGAAATGGAGCATAAAATATGGTGGGAACCACATAATGGCTCTTCTTATGTCTAGTTTGATAATTGGACTAAGCCAGGGGCTTTGAGTGATTATTTACCACCTCAATATCAATTAGATGAATCTGTTGATGAAGTTGAAGAATTGATGACTGAAGGACAATGGAATTATAATAGGCTACAAGAGTTATTTCCAAATGACTTTGTGGAGCACATCAGACAGGAGTTAGGTCATATTGTGAGATCAGATGGTAAAGACAAATCCTGGTGGATGGAAACAAGTTTTGGGAAATTTACTGTTAAAAGTGCATGGGAGCTTCTCAGACAAAAAGCAACAGTTTCCTCTCATTATGAGAAACTCTGGATAAAAGGAGTGCCTTACAAGGTGTCATTTTTCTTACGGAGAATCTGGTTTCAAAAATTGCCAATTGATGTGTTGAAGAGAATGAGAATATCAATAGTGTCAAGATGCTGCTGTTGTCAGGTTCAGGAAGAAACAATGGATCATCTATTCATATCAGGCCCATTGGCTAGCGAGATATGGAAATACTTTGCAGCTGCAGCAAGTATTATAACTCCGTTGGTACAGACAAAGCAGACTATTATGGTTTGGTGGAATGCTAATTGTGTGATAAGATTGAAACCATTATACCAAGCAGCTCCAACATTGATCATGTGGCAAATATGAAAGAGCAGAAATACATTGAGGCATGGTGGATCTATCTCATATAGTAAGGTGATTCATGAAACAACAAGGAGTTTATATTCCTTAGCTCAGATGAGATATCAAAGGATATAGAACCTTCCAAAAATTTGGCCAGGTATGATTCAGTTCATGGAAAGTCATAAGGTGCCATTGGTGTGTAAGCAAGTCAGTTGGAAGAAGCCAAGCATAGGATACAAATGCAATACAGATGGAGCATCAAAGGGGAATCCAGGCCCTAGTTCAGCAGCTTTTGTATCAGAAATCATGAGGGGGATCTGATATATGCTAAAGCTAAGAGATTAACAAACACTACAAATCAGGTGGCAGAGGCAGTTGCCATAGAGGAAGGTGTACAATATTGTATTGATCAACAACTCTTACCAGTAATATTGGAAACTGATTCATTAACCATGAAGAAAGTCTTGGATGGGATATGGGAGGTTCCTTGGAATATATCTTTGGTGGTTCAGAGGATACAACACTTAAAGAAAGACCAAGCAGTTCAAGTAGAGCATGCTTTGAGAGAAGGGAACTGCTTGGCTGATTATTTTGCTAACTTAGTTTTTGATTTTGCAGGTACAAAAGTGATTCAATTCAGGCATTTTCAGGAAGTTCCAACTCAAGGTAGAAGATTCATTAATATGGACAAAGCAAAAGTTCCAAACGTCAGAATAAGATCAGCTATGACATAATACAGTTTTCAAGAAAGGGAACAAACTGATCATAGAATCATCTTTAGTGTGTGGTATTAATCTCTTAATTCTTTCTATTAAAGATGCTTTTATGATTGGTTTGGGGATGCAAAGCCGGTTAGCTTGGTTTGGATATATTCATGCATGCAGTAGCTACTGCAAACAAGTTTCCAGCTAAATCTAATCAAAGTCAAAAACTGGATGCTTCTGATATTGACATTCTCAGCAGATTGAATCAATTACATCCATATTTGTCTGAAGTGTTCTTCAAGAGATTTGATCCATTGCACCTGTGAGACTTGTTGGTGTGAAAGATGGATACAAATAAAGACATATGGAGCTTTATTAGTTGATAAATTTCTGTCTATTTTTTGTCAAGTATTGGTAGTTGTCTAGTTTACATTTCCTCTTGTATAGCTCCTTTATTTTCTTTCTTTTTGTCTTTGCTTTTTTGCTGTACTGTACGAACTTATTTGAGTATGAATAAATCTCCACCTTTATAGTGGCTTTTAAAAAAAAACAAAAAAAAGGAGGATCCATAATGGGAAAAACCACAGCAGAAGCCACACAATTGTTGAATGAAATTTCAGAAAATGTTGTTCAATGGCCTTTAGATAGAATGATTATCAAGAAAGCAGCAGGAGTAAATCAAGTTGAAGCTTTAAATTCATTGACACAACAAATTACGGCTCTCACACAAAAAGTTGAGGCTATTTAGGTAAATGCTCACTCACTATCTCAACTTGAGAATTGTGATGTTTGTGGAGGTAATCAACCTAATCACAAATGCCAAGCTTCAACGGAAAATGAGGGCATGTAAGTACAATTGGTTACAGAAACAATTACTTATTTGGTAGTCCTATGACACAAAAATATCCAGGATTCCAATGAAGTAATCCTAATGGTGCTGAAAATCCTCAATTTTTTTTAAACAAAAGCAGCAGGCACAGGGACCGCCTGGTTTCCAAAATCAAAGCAGAGGGCAACAAAACTTTCAAGAATATCAACAACAACCCCAAATAAATCATCTATCAGGCCTCGAAGACTTAATATATAAAAACTTCAAGAATACCGATGACCTGATACAAAAACATATTAGGGCTACCGATGAGAAGATCGAAAGTCAAAGTTCAGCCATTAAAAACTTGGAGATCCAGGTAAGCCAAATAGCAACCCTCATGTCAGGAAAAATTCAAGGTGTTATACAAGGCAATGCTGAGAAGAATCCAAAAGAACACCTCAAAGCCATCGCGCTACGATCAGGTAAAGCTCTTGATGATCCATATGCAGGTAGACAAGGAACATCACGAGAGGTAGAACAGGTAAATGAAGGTAAGAATAAAAAAGAACCTGAGCTTCCAAAAGAAAAAAAAAAGATAAAGGGACAAAGGTGAAAGAAAATGAATTTATTACAAATCCTCATCTTGTACCTCTTCCTTTTCCCCAAAAGATGAAAAGATAAAAACTTGACAAGCAATTCTCAAAGTTTCTGGAAAATTTAAAACAACTTTATATTAACATACCTTTTACAGATGCTTTGACGCAAATGCCTTCATATGCTAAATTTCTTAAAGATATTTTGTCAAGTAAAAGAAAATCATACTTCAAAATAAGCTTTTGCAGAAACTCTGCGATCCAGGTAGTTTCACAATGCCATATACTTTAGGAGGTGATCAATTTGAGAAAGCACTATGTGATTCAGGTGTTTCGATAAATCTAATGCCTTTTTCAATTTTCAGGAAGTTAGAGCTTGGTGAATGAAAGACACTGGTGTGTCTCTTCGATTGGCCGATGAAAGTACTAAAAAACCAAGAGGAATAATTGAAGATGTTCTCGTGAGAGTTGATAAATTCTTATTTTTAGTAGATTTTATTGTACTTGAAATGGAAGAAAACACCAAGGTGCCATTAATTTTAGGTAGACCATTTCTGGCAACATGAAGAGTAATTATTGATGTCCACCAAGGACAATTGATATTGCGAGTTGATGAGGAGAGAGTGATTTTCGACATGTATAAAATAATGAAATTTTTCGAGGATGAGTTATCATCTTCTTGTTTTCAAATTGACTTGCTAAATGACCTTGCAGATGAATACAAAGATGATCAGTTGATTACTGATTCATTGGAAAGATGTTTGGCCAAGTGAGGTACCACAAATGATGATGACCCCATCATAAAAAAGGAGTCTGAAACACTAGAAAAAGATTCAGAAAATGAGGATGCCTCACCATAAAAAGTTCAATAAAAAAATTAAACTAAAAACTCTTCCTTCTCATTTGAAATATGTTTTTCTTGAATCTGAATTGTTTCCAGTGATCATTTCATCGTCTTTCACTACAGAACAAGAGAGTAGATTGATTAGAGTGTTAAAAGAACACAAAACAGCCTTAGGGTGAACTATAGCTGACATCAAAGGAATCAGTCTAGCTATTTTCATGCATAGGATCCTCATGGAAGATAATTACAAGCCAATAGTCCAACCTCAAAGGAGACTGAACCCAACAATGCAAGAAGTTGTCAAAAAAGAAGTGGTGAAACTTCTAGCAACAAGTATCATTTACCCTATATCTGATAGTCCTTGGGTGGGCTCTGTGCAGGTACTACCAAAGAAAGGAGGCATAACGGTAGTGACAAATGAAAATAATGAACTCATACCTACCAGAACAGTCACATGATGGAGAGTCTGTATTGATTACAGGCGACTTCATGACGCTACAAGAAAAGACCACTTTCCTCTACCTTTTATTGATCAAATGCTCGAGAGTTGCAGGTCATGGTTTTTACTATTTTCTTGATGGATATTCTGGATACATCAGATATCAATTTTTCCAGAAGACCAGGATAAGACCACATTTACATGCCCCCAAAGTACGTATGGTTATCGTAGAATGCCATTTGGACTATGTAACGCCCCTGCTACATTTCAGCGTTGTGTGTCGGCTATTTTCTTAGACATGACTTAAAAATTCCTTGAAATTTTCATGGATTAATTTACTCTTTTTGGTAAGACATTTGAAGATTGTCTCTATTAGTTAACTTTAGTGCTTAAAAGAAGTGAAGAGAAAAACCTAGTTCTTAACTAGGGAAAATGTCATGGTAACAGAGAGAATTTTTTTAGGACATAAAATTACTGCTAAAGGGATAGAAGTTATAAGGCAAAAATTTATCTTATTGCAGGATTACCCCCTCCTACCACTGTAAAAGGAATTAGAAGTTTCTTAGGACATGCAAGTTTTTACAGATGGTTTATTAAAGATTTTTCAAGAATTTCAAAACCTCTGACTAACCTACTAATGAAAGATGTGAAGTTTGAATTTTCAGATGATTGCAGGAAAGCGCTTTAGATTCTTAAAGAACAATTGACTAATGCTCCAATTGTTGTTACCCTTGATTGGAGCCAGCCATTTGAAATAATGTGTGATGCAAGTGATATACCAGTTGGAGCTATATTGGGACAAAAGTTTGACAAGATTTTCAGACCCATCTACTATGCTAGTAGAACACTCAATAAAGCTCAAAAGAATTATGCTACAACTGAGAAGGAACTATTAGCTATAGTATTTGCATTTGATAAATTTCATTCCTATTTCATAGGAACCAAGGTTACAGTATTTCCTGATCACGCAGCCTTAAAATATCTCTTAGCAAAGAATGATGCTAGACTTAGACTGTTAAGATGGTGTAATGACCCGTTTGATCGTTATAGACGTTATTCTCTTTCCTCGAAATTATCCTTCTTATAGACTCTTTTCAATATCATTTAACTCATGAGGATGGGTAATGTGGTTCCCGAGGTAATCAAATGAGTCTTGATTTGTTCCGAGGAATGAAGAATCTCTCACTTGAAATAAGTGGGTAAGGGTCGACTTATAGTCGATTTCTAGAAGTTAGTGAAAAATCTCATATTTCTGCTATAGGTGTGCCGCACCTGCAACAAGCGAGCCGCACTTGCGAGCCTGCATATGCGTGGTTCCCTCCGCTTCTGAGGAATTTTGATAATTAAATGAACTCGCATATGTGGAGTATTCTCCGCAGATTCAGCTTCACATCTGCAAGAAATGTCTCACATATGTACAAATTGCTGGGCAGACCAGATATTTATTTCCCTATTTCAGGATTAGACCTCATTTTCACCCACCCAAAACTTTAGAGCTGCTTTGGAGAAATTTCAGAGGAGTATCACTTGTCTCCTTGATGAGGGTAAGTTCTAAACCTCCTTTCATTATTTCCTTTAGTTTTTCCTTCCATTAGTTTTGTGAGTAATTAATGCTTGGGGTTTAGAAATTGCTAGTTTTAACCCTAACTTAAAAATTGAACTTATCGTAATTCTAGAGGTCTAATCTTGTTGGGTTTTGATTGGGTTATGTTGTTTACGCTTGTTTTAACCTTGGGTAAACGAATTCTAGCACTAATTTATCATTCAATCTGGGTTTCAAATAATTTGACTTAGGGTCTTAGCAAATTTGGGGATTTTTGGAAAATAATGATGTAAAGGTTAAATCGAGGTTAGAAAGGGTGATAACTTAAATTTAGGCTAATGAAGCTATTGTGGGATGGGTTTAACTAAAAGTTTCGATTTTGCCTTTGTGGGCCCGAGGTCATTTTCTAAGGTCATTTTTCAGTCCTTTTAGGAATAAGGTAATGTGAGTATTCATAGATTCATTGCTAATATAAATAGTTATTTGATTAGACTTTGCTCTTCCGGATGCGTACCAAAAAGGGGAAAAGCTCAAGATGGATGGTTCGTGGCTCCTGTTCGGCTTCGAGGTAGGTTACGGCTTACTGTGTTTAGGCTTCAATTAGGGACACGTATGTATATGGTAGCTATTGATGGGGAAAGCATGGTTAGGCCTTCGGGCATGGTGTGGAGGTGAATTCCAATTAGGTTGGTATTGTCAGCTATTATATGGGCATGTCACCATATTTGCTTATGTTGTGGCTAGGATTAGTGTGCAGTGTTTCCTGACACTACGTTGTGCTTCATGAATAGGGAAGGAATTGAGCAAATATATTGCGGTACTGATTTAGTCGCTTGTCAATTTTCTCTCTTACCTTATGAACACAAAAGGATTGTATTTAATGATGTTTTTTGAGTTTAGTATTCATGGCATGCATTACTGAGTTCATAACTTGAGTTATTGTGAGTTGATTCATTGTTGTATTGGTTTCTGGACATTGGCATTTGTTTTTTAACTTTAAGAAAACAAGCTATGTTTGAGGTCTATTTCATGCATGGCATCGCATCCCAGAATCCATATGTGACTTGTAACTAATGTAATGGAAATGGTGATAAAAGTGAGAAAGTGTAACCTCGGAGGTCTTTTCTGGAGAGCGTAAATGTAGCATTCCGTAGATTCGGGTTAAGTGTGAATGAATAAATGAGGGTCGGCGTATCATATTTTGTTAGGTGAAACCTTGCGGGATGATTTTGGTGATAAGTAGTTGTATCTCCTCGTACCTCTAAGCTACGCCACGTCCATGATTCGAGAGTATGTTGATTCGTATGGTGGATAAGGAGTTCGTATGTATAGGAATTCATGAAGGAAGCTTGTCCCGGCACATCTTCAAGTCTTGCCAAGCACGAACCTTAGCGAGCCAGACAAGTTGGTAGACTTCCAGGCTCGTTTTTAGGTTTTGCTGCGCGAGAAATGGGATGAGCTAGGCTTATTTTGAGTGCCACAGACCAGTAAAGTGAGGCCAAGGCGAGAGTGATTTTTCTTGGCTCGCCCAAGTCCGTGGCTCACGAGGAAGGGGGCGAGACGGGAAAAATCAGCTTTCAGCTTTTCTCGGCCACTTTCGTGCCAAGCACGAATCCTGCCGAGCTAGGATTTATATAAATTCATCACTTAACTAGAAAAATCAGATTTCCCTCATTCTCTAGAACCTAGAACAACGTGTTATTCTCCTATCAACCTCCCACAACAAGGGTTTGCAATATAATTCTTCCAAAAGTGATTCAAGCTAGGGTTTTGGGTCTTCTTCGTTAGAAAAGTGAATTGTTAAACTTCGTTTAACATATTAAGATATGTCTCTCTTTTGAAAACTTATTTTGAATCAAAATCACTTTTTGAAACTATTGTTGGAAGTATAAATTTCATTCAAGGTTCTTTGATGAATAAAAACAAAAGTAATTTTTTCATGTTTCTTGAACTCTAATTCATGTCTAAATGGTGGTTAATGTGTGTGAGGGGACAAACGCACATTAAACCTAGATTGTAACAAACCCTATATATGTATATGATATTATGAAAGTTTTCCGCTATAAGAGATGCTTACTAATGATGGTTAAGGGTTGGTAATGAGATTCTCATGATGAATTAGGACATGGAAATCTTTCCTAAAGAAGTTAAACGTTTTCAAGACATTGATTGAAATGACTTATTCTTTCAATATGGCATAATGAACCTTAATGACAATTGATGATGTGACTACATTACAAATGAATTATGAATTGGCTTCTATGCTATGAAAACTGGTTGTTGTGTTTGCCTAGCTACTCCGGAGGAAGGGTAGCCACTATGGATCCTAGTGTGATAATGCCTAGACATTCGGGAGGAAAAGTGGCCACTTCCGGGTTCGCTACCTGGGGTTTGATTATGCCTAGCTATTCAGGAAGAAGGATAGCCACCGTTAAATTTCATATTCCGATGTGATGGGCTACTATGATTAGGGAACCTCAAAGGTCATCCCTTCGTTATGATTGATTTTTGGGCCTATATTGCCAAGTGTGATATTCCTATCTTTTAATGGAACTGTTATTAATAATCATGATCAACTTAAATGGTATATTTGGAGGTTGGAACTTGACAAGGAGTTTATAACCTGTTTTTGATAATTTTCTTTCATTGAGATAAACAAGCTGAGTAGCTGTTTTCATATTGTGTCACACTATCCTCAGAACTGATTTCTTTATATGTTATTACACTTTATTTTCATATCACTTATTGTCCCCGAGGCATTCACTGAGTATGAAGTACTCAGGCATACCATTGTTGTTTTCGATGGTATGTTAGGTAACGAAAGAAAGCGGGTTCGTGACATTCGTAACGCTTAGGAGAACTTCTTTGAAATCTTTTGCGATTTGGTGAGCCCACATGCTTATTCGTGGGACACCCTATTTATTGATTCCATTTATTTATATTAGTTTCCGGGCTACGTCCCGATGAGTTAGACGTTTATTCCTTATTCTTAGAAGCTGCTTAGTATACATTCGAATGTGGGTAGAAGAAGAGTTGTTGTTTAACTATTTCGGGCACACTATCATGTTTTGGTTGAATTATTTAAATTATAAAGACTTCCGAAGATTTTATTCTTACATCATGACTTGTTTAAATTTATTTTATAAACTGTTGGAGGTGATTATTGAACCTGGCGGGTTCAAGTGTCATTGTGCATCTTTTAGGTTCTTCTGATGTTGCTCATGACGTCAGATGCCAGTCACGTCTAGGGTGGGCTTTAGGGTGTGACAGTAAAAGAAAGAGATAGTACCCGTGATCTGAGTTTGTTACTGGAGCGAGAGAGTGCTCGTGATCCAAGGTATTTTTCGAAACGAGAGTGGTACATGGACTTTGCGGGTCCCTTATGGGTCATGGCTATAAGACCAATCCTTAGCATATGTCTATGGTACAGAGAGGAGGCCTGGGGGCACTGCATAGAATTGCATTGTATTTACACGGTATCCCATATCATTGCATCAAATATTCCCTCTTTCATTTTCTTGGTTGATGACTTGGTCGAATGGTTGCTTGTTTGTAAG
>NW_026726020.1:0-63899 GCF_029784015.1 Lycium ferocissimum
AAACAAAATAATTTCAACATGGGTTTACCACCTATACATGTCACGGCCAACATGCAATTTTCTCCATTCCATTTCATTTCATTCAACTTCCACTTCCAACGTAATTTCTACAATGTCTACAATCATAATACAACATAAAACTTAACATAACCCCACTACACATTAACCATGAATTCGGCCACCAACATGCATGCCCCTCCATCATGCAAACTTCCATATTTTTATGTGCTCTACTCATTTGCATACACTACAACACATTCAAGCCTTCATAACATAACTAGAAGGAAAGAATTCTTACCTTTCTCTTCAAACTTCTTCACTTCCTCAAGTTGTCCAAGCAACAAAACCAAAGCTTAATCTTCCGAACCAACTACGCCAAGTCGATAAGGGACCTCAAATTAGTATGAAAACCACAAGAGAACAATTTTGGAATCAAGATTTTGGAGGGTGAAATTTCCCCAAGTTCAAATTCGAAACCTCTCTTCTTAGTTTTTGCTCTTGTTTTTCTTGTCCAAATGATTCTTGAATTTTCTTGAAACTTTGGTCCTCTTTTAATTTAATTGATCACATGCTTAGCACATGTTCAAAATCATGGGTTGGGCCAAACCAATTCATGGGCCACCCCAATGCTTTGGGCTTTAATTTTCCAATTTTTTTTTAAGCCCAATTGATAATTGATCGCTCTCGGAAATTCACGGGACTAATTTACAAGATTCCAAATTTACCCTTAACCTTCTTTAATATTTCCGCGTCATTATTTCCTTAAACATCTCATGCACACTAAGTAAAATCCAATTAAAGCCTTGTTTCTTAACATTCCATATTATTTCTAATTTTTCCGAATACGCACAAAATGCGAGGTATAACAAGGTTGAGCTTGGAAAGTTCTAATATAATGATATTTGGAAAAGAAAGGAAGTGAGTAGATGGTAGGAAAAGTGACCAAAATGTCGGGAAAAAGCGAAAGAGTAAGAACTTCCGTAACTCTATGCTTTTGGGTTGTATTGTAAGATTTGAGAGATAGAGGTTAAAGGAACAGTTGTGGCAGAAAGCTAAAAAAAATAGTGGTGGCAAGAGCCCAAGGATTTAGTTTGAACTCGAATTATGAGTTGCCATAAGTGTAGTTGTGCTGTGAAGAATAGCGAAGGGTGCAGAACCATTTCGTATATACATATTTTGGATCGATGGAAGTAGTTCTGGGAAGGAACTAGGAGAAATAGTTAAGGGACATAACCATTATACTTACTAGCGATAAGGTCATGTTGGGTGAGCACTCGGAATGGAAAGGTAAATGGTGACAAGAATGTAAGGATGACGTTGACCATTGAGCCGCAAGTGAGTCTTAGCACGACATTTCACCCTCAGACTGACGAACAGACCGAGAGTACTATTTAGACGCTAAGGGATATGTGCAGGCCTGTGTTCTTGATTTCAGAGACAGCTGGGATGATCATCTACCACTTATGGAGTTTGCCTATAATAATAGCTGTTATTCTCGCATCCAGATAGCCGTATAAGGCTCGTATGGCAGAAGTGCGAGGTTACCGATTGGCTGGTTCGATGTTGGCGAAACTAAGTTAATTGGGCCGGATATGAGTCGGCAAAGAGTTGACAAAGTGAAACTCATTCGGGAGCGGTTATTAGCAAGACACGAGTTGACGAAATCATATGTAGATAGTCGACGTCGACACCTAGAGTTTCGTGTCGACGATCGGGTATCTTTGGAAGTGTCACTCTTGAAGGGTGTTGTGAAATTCGGCAAGAAGGGGAAGCTCGCCCGAGGTACATTGGGCTTTATCGGGTCATCCGTAAGATAGGCCAGGCCGCCTACGAGTTAGACCTACCAGCGATTGGGCAGCAGTGCGCCCGGTCTTCTACGGGTCAATGCTTCGCAAATATATAGGTGATTCTTCTAGAGTATTTCCCATAAATGATATCCAAGTGACGGAGGATTTATCCTACGAGAAGCAGCCTATAGCTTTTATTAAGATATTGTGGCGAAACAATAGCAGGGAGGAAATGACCTGGGAAGCCGAAGAGAGATGAAGAATAAGTATCTCAACTTATTTCCTATGCCAACGGGTAATTCAAATTCCTAAATTGGTTATTTCGATTAATGAACCGTATGTGGCAGCCATGAAAGAGACTCCCCAAAGTGCTTATAAGACCATGTAAGATCGCTTAACATTCGAGGACGAATGTTCTAAAGAGAGAGGATGTTATATCCCGTATTTTGTACGTTGGACTATTTTAAGTTAGTTACGACAAGTTAAGGACAGGGATATTTTTCGATTTGGTGTAATGTATAAGTTGTTTATGAATTTTATTGGTATGGAATATTAAGGGAAATTAGGGGCTAGAAGTTGAAATAAAAATTTCATGAAAAGGCCAAAGTGGTCGTGTGTTAAGGTGGGACCCACATGTTGGGATTTTATAAAGGACATATGAAGAGATATATGAGTAGTACATGTGAAGTTGAGCAAGTCCTAAGAAGGACCCATAAGCTAAAAATGAGTGTAAGCCCTCCAAAGGGACGACTTAAGAAAACGTCCTCGGGTGATCTGAATTCGAGGGGCCAAAATGGTATTATGAGTTTGGAATTTGGGAAAACTCCCATAATGAAAGTTGTATATAATTGAAATATCTTTCCAACCATAGGTCGTGGGTTCACAGGCGACATCGGAATAAGGAGATATGGACGTTTTAAGCCAGAAAGGTCGAGCTGAACAGTGGATTCGGCCCAACCCGATTCCAAGTCGGGTCAGGCCCAATACCCACGCCATTTAAGTGCAATTTTCATCTTTCTCCTTCATTTTTCAGACCAAAACATCCAGAATTTTCAGAGATGGAGAGAGAGAGAGGAGAGGTAGAGAGAGAGACCAAATTTTGACCACAATCTAAGCCCCGAATCGCGAAGCTCATGAAGAGAAAAGTGTTGTACGTTGCGTTGCCTTCAATTTGGGCTAAAAATCAGCCAAGAAGAAGAAGGTGACGTGGCTGGTCGCATACTTAAGGTAAGACTAAGGTCCCTTTTTCATTTTTAACAAGTTTAATTAGAGTTTTAACGGATTAGAACGGAGAAAATAGCGTTATAAACTAGTTTGTTATTTTGTTGAGATTTATGGATTAAGGGGCTGTTTTATGTGGGTTAAATGGTTGGAATTAGCTGTGTTATGGATGCTTTGAATGTGTTGTAGTGTGTAAAAATGGATGGAAATCATGATATGTTGCGTGTTGAAGTTGAGCCGTGTAGTGGCTGTTTTGTAGAATATGATGAACTAATTTTATTTAGTGTTTTGGTTGTTGTTGTTGTGGATTATATGATGATAATGAAAGCTTAATGATGTAAGTTGAAGTGGAAAACGCATATGGGCTGTTTTAGAAGCTAATGTGAATTTAATGTAGTTTCTTGAATTGATGAAAATGATGTTGTTAACATGCGGATTATTGATGTAGTTTATGAATTTGGAAGAAAGAAATGTGTTGTTGTTGTCCCTATGGGAATTGGAAGGTTTCGGGTGGCTTTGCACATTGGTTGGACCGTTTGAATATTGTGTGGATTGTTTGAAATGTTCTTGAATTTTGTTTGAATGGTTTCGGATTGGTATTTGAATGTATGAGCATTGGAGTTGGCTTAATTGTATGTGGTGATTTGAATGTAAATGAAATGACGTCGAGGTATATAGAAAAGAGTTACTAATGTTAGAATGAGTTTTGAATCACTTGTTGATGTTGCTAGTTTGGTTGTTGGCATTGTTGTTGATGAATTTGACCGAGTTGAATTCTCGGGGTTGTTGCATTTACAGGGGAAATGCTGCCCAAATTTCTATAGAATTAAGTGCTAGTTTGGAATTGAATGTCTAAATGCCTTTAGTTAATGTTGGTATTTAATGACGTATTGTAGATCTTGGGAAGTCCGCGACGTAAGTTTGGATTAGCTTCGAGAGCAGACGAGGTATGTAAAGCCTAACCTTTCTTTCTTTTGGCATGTCTTAGTCGTAATTAGGCTATGATACGAGTCTCGGGGTAACTCCATTCTTAAGATCCGAGCCCGTATACGATTCTTATTCACCTTCGATGTTAACATTTTTAATGTAGTCAAATTATGGTTTTTAAAGTCTTTCGTATGGTTGGATTTCAAATGCTGCAAAAAAAAAAAAGAGTGTTCTTTTAAAGGATTCTGTAACTACGAACAACCGTAACTTTCATAGACGAGCTCGGATCGCTTCGAAACGTTCATAGGAGATTCTATAGTGAATAAGGTCTCCAACTTTCATAGATGGACCCGGATCGGTTTGTTACTCGTCCGTGGGCCCCGAGACTTTCCTTTGTGTAATGTTAACGACTTTTGAAGAGAGTTAGCGTGACTATCGTCTTAACCCTCGAGCGTCGATTACTTACTTCTCTATCAAGTTTGTGATGACGATTATGCCCCCGATTTCCACAAGTTATTCCACATGGTTTAATACGTATCTACGAGTCCTGAAGTTCTATTTAATATGTTCCCGAACGACATTCGGAAGAAACTTGACTTGACTATCGTCTTGGTTTTAAATGATAATTCACTTTGACTATTTTATGAGTTTTTGAAAAATGTTTTAAACTGCATATAGTCTCCCACGACTCTGCTCGTGCATATGGTTACTATATCCTTCACCGAGTCCCGGGCCGGTTATGTTTTGTGCGCACTTTGATATATTCCGGAGTATGATGTGTCCGGTACGCCGAGTTCCCTTTGGCCGGGTACCGTGTATATTTGGCGCTATGGGATGTTACGGCGTTATGATGTGATATGATATGTCGGGTGTCGGAGATATGAAATCTTCTGGAGTATGATGTGGCGTGGTGCCAAGGACGGGCGGGCGACCACCGTTCTAAGAGCCCTATGCATGATTTGTATTTTTATGAGTAAGCATTTTGATATTTTGAATATTGCATTTACTTTCCGTACTTCTGGTTTTGACTGTGATCTTGTTCACTATATTTCATGCTTTGCATATTCAGTACATATTCCGCATCGACCCCCTTTCTTCGGGGGTCGCGTTTCATGCCGCGCAGGTACATATACTTATTTGGATGATCCACCAGCTTAGGATTCCTGTTCAGCTGACTTGGAGCGCTCCCTTGTTCGGGAGCCTATACTTGATTCAGATTCGGTTATTGCATATTTGTGTATATGTTTATTCACGGGTACGGCGGGGCCCTGTCCCGTCATATGATTTTGTTATGACTCTTAGAGGTCTGTAGACATATACGTGTGGGTTATGGGTATTCACTGCTCAGCCGTGTCTGTGTGATTTGTGACTTGGACGTCCCCCCTGCACTTTGATAGCCTTATCGGCTTATATGTGATATTGCGATAGCGATATGTATGTTTGTACATTTGTGCCTTCTTCGGGTGACGTCCCATTTTTCCGTATGTATATGTTATTTGTATATGTGTAGGCTATTCGTATGCTACTTCTGATTAGCGGGTGTGTACGGGTGCCCAACTCGGGCACTAGTCGCGGCCTACGGGGTTGGGTCGTGACACAAACCTTGGGATTCTCTACCACATAGCCATGATTCCCGAACAACCATTGGATATCGGTCCTCACGTCGCTCACATCCAACTAAGCCCAGCTCATCACAGTGTTAACTCAAGTATCATCAATGTATCAACAGTATATCATGAAGGATGAGAATACGTACAATGTATGAGTTCAATATCAATGATCAGATCAATATCACAAGTACCAAGCATGGGTACGCCAACAATATCATGAAAAGGCTACACAAGCCATATAGAACACTATCCTCGTATCAAATGTCAACATGTAAGATACTACAATATTATGATCAAGATATATCAATATTCTCCAATATCTACTATCATCACGTGGAATCAAGCCAACAACAATAGAACAAATCAAATCACAACGCAATAGGGTGGCTAGCCCCAATCACACAACAAGGCCCAACCTAAGACAATATCCAACCCAACTTCATACCTGAAGATTTACTTGCTTTCTCCGACAATATTATTTTAATATATGTTTCGCTAAACGAAGTCTCACCATTTGGTAAACCGTATCCTATTTAGAAGGCCGAACAACAATAACACCAACAATCACTCCCTAGCCTTTCCTTTCCTTCGAGCCTCGAGATCAAGAAAGTCTAAGCATATCGAATCATGGAGTTAGAATCAAAAACAACAACAAAACCAGCCCTATTTCTATCAAGACCCAAATCCCCAACCTATGGACTAGGGTTTATGAACAACAAGGGTAAAATTAGGAAACAAAGATCCCAACATGAAATTAAACATCTAGGTGATCAATTCCCATCATTAGCAAGCTAGAATAATCAACAATTTCCTCTATTTCGGATACTAGGAAAAACCCCTAAATTTCGGTATAAACCCTAACTTCCAATTCCACAAATTAGCCTCTAATTAGGAAGAAATTATGAAATAAGGGATTCTAACCATTAATTCACCTTTAAAGAAGCTAACCCAACCAACAATTCATGATTTGGAAGTCTGGAAGGAAAATTCATTAACCCACTTTTAATCTTCCATTACTTAATGAACTAACAAGGTAAAAGGATTCTAAGATGATTAGGGGTAATGGAATAGCAAAGATATCCGAAGGACTTACCACCAAGAATCCTCTAGAATCGCTCCCAATAGCTCAATTTTCGGAATAGTAATAAATGAGAGACTAAAGGCTTTTAATGGACAATTAATGAAACAACATGCCCGACACCGGTACGACGGCTCCCGCCCCGACGGCCTCTCAGACCCTTGAGAAGATTGGCTACAATTACGCTACGTCACCCTAGCGACCCATCCCACCGCTATAGCCGTACCGTTGGGATGGTAAGGGTGCCGTCATGGCGGACACTAGCACCAGAACTTCCCGAAAGAAACACAATCTCAATCCGAAATCCTGACTAACACTCGAGGCAATCTGCTCACAAACCACAAACATAAATATACATAAAAACGTACTAAAAACGCACTCGTGGCCTCGAAATTCCCAACAGAGGTCCGAGTTAACCCCCGATACCTCAATTCTAACTTTGCAACCCAAGTCCCAAAATGCACCCAAGCGCATTGGGAACCGAACTAGATATACACACAAGTTCTAAAATACCATCCAGAGCTATCGGAATCAACGAATTTCTGAAAAAGGTTTGTTTACCCAAAGTTCAACTTTGAGTCAACTCTTTTTTGCTTAATGCTAATTTTTCCCAAAAGTCACCAAAATCAAACCTGAACACCTCGAGAAGTATGTCAATGGTCCTCTCGAGTCAAAAGTGAGCTAACCAAGCTCAAGAAAGGGTCAATCGCATCGAAAAGACTATAACAACCAAGCGGGTCTTTACATCGAACCTTGACTGAAGAAATCTCTTTCGACCTCAACTTCCTAACCTGCCATTCAGAATCGCTATAGGCTCCTCCTCATAAGATAGATTCTCATCAAGCAACACAGAATCCCAATGAACTATACAAGAACCATCAGAATGATACTTCTTCAGCATGAACACATGGAAAATTGGATGAACACCTGATAGGCCCGGTGGCAAAGCCAACTCATAAGCAATATCTCCTACTCGACGGAGAACCTCAAAAGGGCCAAGGTACTTCGAGCTCAATTTTTCCCTCTTTCCAAATCGCATAACACCCTTCATGGGTGAGATCTTCAGTGGCACCTGCTCACCCACTATAAACTCTATGTCCTAAACCTTTCAGTCCACATACAACTTCTATCGACTCCGGGCTACTACAAGCTTTTCCTGAATAAGCTTCACCCTGTCCACGGACTCTCTCAACAAATCTGTGCTCCACAGGCAAACCTCAAAAGGATCAAACCAACCAATAGGAGAACGACACCTCCTACCATACAAAGCCTCAAACGGCACCATATCAGTACTCGAATGGTAGCTATTGTTGTACGAAAACTCCGCTAAGGGCAAGAACTGGTCCCAATGACCACAAAAATCAATGACGCATTCTCTTAACATATGCTTGAGCACTTAGATAGTCCTCTCGGACTGACTATCAGTCTGGAGATGAAAAGCTATACTTAGGTCCAACTGAGTACCCAGCTCTTCCTGAAAAGCCCACTAGAAATTGGAAGTAAATTGGGGACCTCGATCCGAAACAATTGAAATAGGGATCCCGTGAAATCGCATAATATCACAAATGTAAATCCTGGCTAACTTCTCCGTAGTGTAAGTGACCTAAACAGGAATGAAATGTGCGAACTTAGTCAACCGATCAATAATAACCCAAACTGAATTAAAATTGCCCGGGGTCTTTGAAAGACCCACAACAAAATCCATGGCAATTCTCTCATACATTCACTCGGGAATGGGCCTCCTCTGAAGAACACCACCAGGTCTCTGGGGCTCATACTTGACTTGTTGACAATTCCCACACTTAGCCACAAAATCTGCAATATCTTTCTTCATCTTCCCCTACCAGTAGTGCTGCCTCAGATCTCAATACATCTTCGCAGCACCCGGATGAATGGAATATCTGGAGCTATGGGCCTCCTCTAGAATCAAATGAATCAAATCATCAACACGAGGATTGCACACGTGTCCCTTGATCCTTAGAATACCATCACTATCAAGCATGGCCTCCTTATCCTCACCTCTCAGAACCTTATCACGAATCTTACACAACTGGGCATCCTCAAACTGTTGGGCCCTAATCTGCTCCAAGAGGGACGACCTAGCCTTAACACAAGCTAAGACTCTGCCCAGAGCTGAGATATCAAGGTGCACAAAACTGTTAGCTAGAGTCTAAACCTCTATGTATAACGGACGCTCAGAAGTAACCAATTGGGCTAAGCTACCCATACTCACTGCCTTGCAACTCAAGGCATCAGCTATAACATTAGTTTTCCCCGGATGATAAAGAATGGTGATGTCATAGTCCTTCAGAAGCTCCATCAACCTATGCTATCTTAAATTTAGATCTCTCTAACTGAACACGTGCTGAAGGCTGCGGTGATCGATGAACACCTCACGATGGACTCTATACAGATAGTGCCTCTAAATTTTAAAGGCGAAGACTACTGCTAATAACTCTAGATCATGGGTAGGGTAGTTTTTCTCGTGGATCTTCAACTAACGGGAAGCATAGGTAATGACTCTACCTTCTTGTATCAACATAACATCCAAACCAACACGGGATGCATCACAATATACTGAGAACTTCTTACCCTCCACGGGTAATGCCAGAATCGAGGTCGAAGTCAAAAGAGTCTTGAGCTGTTGAAAGATCTCTTTAGAAGCATCAGACCACTGAAAGGGAACCTCCTTCTGAGTTAATCTAGTCAACGACAAGCCAATAGAAGTGACCACAAATCAATGGTAATAGCTGGCTAACCCATAAAGCTACGAATCTCAGTCCCAGTAGTGGGCCTCGCCCAATCTCTAACAGCCTCAATCTTTTTTGGATCAACCATGATCCCATCCTTAGACATAACATGGAGCAAGAATGCCACAGACTCAAGCAAGAACGATGCTACGGACTCAATCCAGAACTCATACTTTTAAAACTTAGGATAAATCTCATTCTCCTTTAATAACCCAAGGACAATCCTCAAATGACGCTCATGCTCCTCTCTACTCTTCGAATACAATAAGATAAAATCAATGAACACAATAACGAAGGAATCAAGATATGGCTTGAAAATACCATTCATCAAAATCATAAGCGTGACTAGGGCATTCGTAAGCCAAAATGACATCACAAGGAAATTGTGATGACCATAACGAGTCCAAAAGGCCGTCTTTGGAATATCCTCCGCCCGAATTTTTAGCTGCTGGTAGCCTGACCTCAAATCAATCTTTAAAAATACCGAAGCACCCTGAAGCTGGTCGAACAAGTCATTAATGCGAGGAATGGGATACTTATTATGAATGGTGACCTTGTTCAACTGACGGTAATCTGTACACATCCTCATAGCACCGTCTTTTTTCTTCAAGAAAAAAAATAAGAGCATCTCAAGGGGAGACAGTCGGTCTAATAAACCCCTTACTCAACAGATCCTATAGCTGCACCTTCGCCCCTCCCTCAACTCAGCGGGTGTCATCCTATAGGAAGGAATAGAAATGGGGCGCGTGCCCGAATCCAAATTGATACAGAAACCAATGTGGCGGTCAGGTGGCATACCGTCAAAATCAGAAAGAAAGACCTCTGCGAACTCACATACAATGGGGACGGACTCAAGGGGCAAAGAATCTAAGCTAGGATAATGAACATGGGCCAAGTAAGCCAAACACCCTGTGCTAACTAACTTCTTCTCGCGGAGATAAGAAATGAACTTCTTCAAAGAGGGGCTCGGAGTGCCCCTCCACTCTGATCTAGGAATCCCAAGCATAGCTAATCTGACTGTCTTGGTGTGACAGTCCAAGATCACATGATACGGTGACAACTAAGTCATACCCAAGACAGTATCAAAGTCTACCATATAAAATATCATCAAATCTACCCAAGTATCATACCCCATAAAAGTAATTAAGCAAGATAGAAAGACTCAATCAACAACAATTGAGTCTCTAACTGGAGTAGATTTATGAACATGCACATTAACACAATCACCACTCAAATCCCAACCAATAGAATGATAGGCAGTTACATATGAGAAAGTGTTACACCTCGCATTTTATGAGCATTAGCATTCCACGTACTTCACCATATTAATGGAGTATTAGAGATGTCCCATGAAGTTTTAGAAGGTACAAGCCATGAAAAGTTCGTAACAATGAGGTAAAGGATGAATTACGATCTCGTAAGTCGTAACCGGGAAGGACAACCTTAAAATCAAAGGACATGACAATTATCAAGTATGATTAATGATAAATATCATGTATGGAGAATTTTGGAAGATTCCAGGACCAAGCAAATCAAAGAAAATAAGTTTGTCGAAAGTTTGAAAAAAAGTTGGCGTAATTTTGGGTCAAATGTGGAGGGGTATATCTCTAGGTATATTAGGAGTTTTAAGGTGTTTCAAAAGCCTAAAATGAATTTCTTCGAGTGTAGTTTCCAACACAATAAACCGCTGGTCAAAACGACATCAGAGTAGGGAGTTATGGCCATTTTAAGATAAAGACTCCAAGCTACCACATCGCTTCCGCGGGTCCCACTTGAGAAGGTCGGTGGAACCGACTTATGAGGGGTATAAATACCCCCATTAACTCTATTTTTCAGCATTTTTTAATTCTCAATAGTCCTAGAAACTTCTCAACACATCCCCCAAACATTTATAGCCCATTAAACAAGATTACACTAAACTAGTCCATGAAAGGTGATTGTTCTTACTTCTACTTGATGTTATGGTAAGTTTGGTCGTGAAGAAAGTTGGTGTGGCTGAGTTTATTCAAGTATAAAGTATGTTCTTCATCCTATCTCTTATGTTGAGTTGATTTTAAGGTTTAGCAAGTCTTAAAAGTGAAAATAGTTATGGAAGAAAGGTCATAAAGTGTTGTGTTGTAGTTGTTATGTTTATGAAATGTTTTGAGCATGTTGTGGCCATGTGGCTGGGCTGATTTACATGTATAGAGATGGTATCTAATGTTGTTGGTGTGTTGATGGGATTATGCTCGTTGATCGGGAAGAAAGGAAGTGTATATGGTTGTTGTATGTTGAAAAACATCGTGTGGGATGTTTTATGGAATATTTTGGTATTGATGATGATGGTTGATATTAGTATTACTATTGTTATTATTTTGTTGGTATTATGATTTCGGGCTAGGGATATAAATAGGGGAGATGTTGTCCAAATTTCGGCAGATTTTAAAAGGAATTAATTTGAGGGCTTAGGACAAGCATATAACAATAAACCTAACGATAATATGAATTCTCTTGAATATAGATTTACGAGCTTGGAAGGATAAACGTTAAATAGTTAAAGTTAAGACGACCGAAAAGGTATGTTAAGGCATGTCCCTTTCTTTCAAAAGGCATGATTCCTATGATATTAAATGGATCGGGTTGTTCGTTCATTGGCACTATTATGTATATAATATATAGATGGATTGGCCCGTTCATTTAGCGGAAAAATGATATGCTTTTGGATCGGGCTGCACGTTCCACAGCAATTCTACTTTATGTATACGTATATGAGAAATGTTTTTATGAAAGGAAAGTTAAGCATGCATGGTATCTGCCTTAAGAGGCAAGAATATGTACAGGTTATTTCCTTACCTAATGTTATGCTCTATATTTCCCATTATGTTATTTTTCATATTCGGTATCTCTTACTATATTATTATTCGTGCCTTACATACTCAGTACACTGTTTGTGCTGACATCCTTTCTTGTTGACACTACGCTCATGCCCGCAGGTAGACAGGTACACGGATTTGACCCGTAGGTGGTTTATCAGCGAATTCTCAAGAGCACTCCACTTACTTCGGAGCTGCAGTCTATTGGTATTGGTCCTTATGGTCACTTGTATTCCATGTAGAGGCTCGTAGACATGTATGTACGGTTAGACGTTTCATAACCCTACCGGTTCATATCGTTGTGTAACATTTTAGTAGCCTTGACGGCGGGTAATGATGGGCATAATTGTCGAAGATTATACAGAGATGTGCTGTTATATTGCAATATATGTCTTTACAGATTATGGTATCCATGAGCTATCTTTATGATCCACCCAAAAATAATTATAAGATGTAAGTTTATAGGTGCTCGGCGGGTTAGCTCCGGGTGCCTGTCATGGCCCTCTAGTTGGGTCGTGACAAAAGTGGTATTAGAGCAGTTCGTCTTAGGGAGTTTCTACGAGCCGTGTCCAGTAGAGTCTTGTTTATCGGTGTGAAGCGTGCCACACTTATAAACAAGAGGCTGTAGGGCATTTAGGAATGATTGACCTTTCTTTCTCATCCTAGATCTTGCCGTAGAGCTAACTTATAGGATCACATACAATCACAGAACAATTCGGTCATATCTAATTCTACCAGATCAGCTTTGGTGCAACGATCACATACAATCACAGAACAATTTTTATATACCTGCCTGGCTATAAGAGAATCACCAACCGGTGTAGCTACTTCAAATGGCTCAATAGGTTCAGAAATTATTCCAATTTTATTAGCGACGAGCGGGGAGATATATGATAAGGTAGAACCAGGATCAATTAAAGCATACACGGATCGAGAGAAAACCGGCGGTGTACTCGTAACAACATTCGGCGAAGCCTTCGGTCCGGCGGGTAGCCAATGCATATATGCGGTTCGAAGGACCGCTAGAATCGAAACCCCGCCACGGCCTCGACCGCGGCCCGCCGCAGGCGGCGCACCTCATCCGGTGAGGACGTGTCGAAGGAGTAGAGGATGAACTGCGGGTCGATCCCGTCGGTTGGATGCACTACCGAACCACCCGCCATCGGACAATCACGCATAATATGGTTCCCGACGGCCACAAGAAAAACAGTCCGGTGGCTCGGTAGCACTCACGGATGTGATCTCCCACACAAGAACAACGGGGGGATGGGTGGTCCGGATCGGGCGGAACCTCCGGTCATCGTGGACCCCGTACTCCGGAACTTTGGCCGGCTCCCACGGCCCCGCACCATCAAATCGCCTACCGGTGGACCTGTACCCCGGCCCGACGGAGGAGGATATCCGTCCGATCGCAGACGGGACCGTCCGCCTCTAGAATCTCCGAATACCCCCCGCAACCGGCCCTCTTGGGCGGCCTCCCCGTCACGATCTCCCGGCTGACCGACCGTCGATGTCGGTCCTCCATCCCCTGGGCGTAAGCCTGTAACCGGGCGATGTCCATATCGGTCTGGGATACCATCGCCATGCAGCTGTCAACTAAATAGCGGTCCAACCCTGACGCATATCGGTGCATCCGATCGGCCATATCTGCCACTAGAGCTGGTGCATATCGAGCCGTAGAATTAAACTCCATATTATACTCACGAACACTCCGACCCCTCTCGTCGTATATGCAAAAATACGTCAACCCTCGCTCTCCACAACTCGGGGGCAAAAAGTGACGAAGAAAAGAATCGTGAACTCGTCCCACGTGGGCGGGGGAGCACCCTCACCCCTCGGGATAGTCCCCAAGACTCATACCAATTAAGAGCGACATCCCGTAGTCTATGTGCGGCCTAGCTCGACGACTCGGTCTCGAAGCCCTGACCAATCTCAACGAGCGCTGCATCAGCCGGATAAAGTCATGGGGGGGTCCTCCTCAGGCCTGGACCCAAAAAACTCTGGGGGACTACATGTCAGGAAATCGCGGACCCTCAGACTGTCACGTCTGTCATCATCATCACCCCTCGGCCCGCGTCCACGAGCCTGTCCCGCTACCAAAGTCGTCAACAACTGCACCGCCTCCCTCAACATCCTATCCTCTCGCCCGGCCGGGAGCCGGAGGCGCGGGTGCCGGAACCGCCGAGCCGCCGAGGGACCTACTCCGCCTCCTCCGGTGGTGGAGTGGGTCGACCCTACGACTCGGAGTACGCACACACGGCGTAGTCCGAGCACGAGCCCATGTAACCCCCGGGCGCCCGACAGACTCTCCTCGCCACCGTCTTGCCCTTCTTCGGGCCGCCGTTGCCTTCTTCGGAGGCATCACCGAAAAATATAACATTCGGTCGAAAAGGAGTCATCCTAATAGCACAGCTCTATCGCACGATCTAAGATTCAAAGAAAAGTAACACCCTAAATGTCCCGTAGCCTCCTCGTTTATAGATGTGGTGCACGACACACCGATAAACAAGACTCTACGAGACACGGCCCGTAGACATTCCGAGGACAAACCGCTCGATACCACTTTTGTCACGACCCAAATTTTGGCGTGACCGGGCGCCCTATTTGGACACCCGAACGGACATTCATATCGAATCATCATAATTTATCGTAGCTCATACGTCATAATCATTAATTAAAGCAGGCGTAAAAAAAATACTAATTTAAGCGGTCGCGGATGTAAAATGCCATATCGAAGTCGAAGAGCGGCGGAATATACATCGCCGAACACGTATATACACATATATCGACATATGGGCCGCTATGGCCCCCTGCATCAAACGGGACCGCATAAGGATACAAATCGCAACAAAACAAGCATACATAGGACCCTCGACCCACATAGATGACTACAGCTCCTCTGCGGACTCCGAACGTAAACATATGACGGGACGTGGCCCCGTCGTACCCAAATAGTCCAAATGTACAGAAGCATATACTTATCAAAAGCATATATACCAACAAACAGTGCTCCTGATCAAAAGGAGCAATCCAAGACAACAGAGTGGGTAGCTTACACTGGCGGGTCTCCTGGACGTATATCGGTACCTGCGGGCATGAAACGCAGCCCCCGAAGAAAGGGGGTCAGTACGAAGGAAGTACTGAGTATATAAAGCATAGAGTACAGAAATCCAAACCGCAGGTGAAATATGAGTACAGAGAGAAAATACCGAATCAAGTATCAAACCTGTGCAAAAATATATGCAAATAGTGCAAATCAAAATCGTGCATAACGCTCAGGAACGTGGCTACCACCCGACACTGGTGCCACAACACAACATACTCCAGAAGGTTTCAAATCTCCGTACAAACCCCAAACATATCATATCACACATATCATATCGCGACATATCGCGTCGGCAGAACAAATCATATCATTAGCCATATGACAGCATAACTCCATATACGGTAACCGGCCTTATGGCGAGGCCTCAAAAACTGGAACACAACATACTGCCGAATTTATCATAAGGCGCACGATTACAAAGCCGGCCCGGGTACCGGCGAACGAAATCATAATCATTGGCACGAGCAGAGTAGTGCAGAAACCATATGCATATCAAAATAAATTTTAGGACTCGACGCTTAATTTCATATTCATATACATATTCATTAACATTAGCAACTCAAAATAAGTATCGAGCCATTCGGAATTTATATATAAAAGTCGCGGATTCATAAGTTATAAGTTTTTCGAAAAATATATCGTAGGTCGTTCTCAGAAAACTTTAGTGTCATTCATAGTAAAGAACACTCAAATAACATTATAAGGTATTTCGAACGGACCTTAGAATTATAGGCAATGTTTCCTTTTCATATCATACGTACATAAGACAAATAAACCAAATAAGGAAATTTTCTTTGGGACCTCGCGGGCCCGCCCCCGGTCAAGTTGAGGCGGCGGACCTAAATTACAAACATTAGGCTCCATAAAGTCACTTATGCGGGTTTTGGAGCGAATCAAATACATTAGCAAAGGTTATGGAGGCTTGAGCATTCTTTTACTAAATATAGAGGTTATAGTTCAATTGCGCTCGAATGAATAGTATGCAAAATCAAACTCGGATTTCCAAGAGTAGAATTATTCCCGAGGTCCCGATTTTCACCTAGTATGTCTAAGACATGCCAATAGAAGGAAAGGTAGGCTTTACATACCTTACGTGCGTCTTACACTCGCTTAAACTCGATCCCCGTTTTGCCCAGAATCTACAAATGGTCAAGTTTACCAAAGGTAAGTTATAGATTCTAAGTTATTCAACTTAAGGTCACGTTGGTCTACCGAAATTTCGGCAAAGACTTCCCCCTATACATATAACATCCTCGAGAATCCTCTCGGCTCAAAATATCAACAACAACAGCTCAACAACATCAACAACCATCATAAACTACATTATGGCACAAAAAGTCTCCTTTCTATATGGTTCAACAATTCCATCCAAACTTCACATTATCAAACTAATATCAACATTTTCCATATTCATTAACTAATTTAATATTATTCAAACATATTCCAATAACGTTCCGAACAATAGTCACAAATTCCAGCATTCCCGCCAATTTCCATATTCTACCCAAAGCTTCTACAAATGCAACAACACTTTCAAATCACATTGTTTTCCTTCCAAACTCATCAACAACAATCATAATCAACATTTAAAACTTTCATTCCATACTTTATATAAAAATCACATAAATTCACATAATGTCTCATAATTACATACAAGCAATTCCAATGCCAATTCAAGTCATTAAACCTTTATTTGCATTACTAAGATCACAACAACACAATTAACAAACTAATTGAACTTGAATTCATTTCTCTTCCATGTTAGCATGGCTCACGGCCAACATGCTTTTCTACACACACACACGCCATGCACACACACACCACACTTTCATAATTCTCATCTAATTCTAATCATTATAACATATAAACTCATCCCATAGCTTCAAACATAAAATTCATACCTTTTCTTCAAATTCCAACCTTCCACAAACGTCGCTCTTTTGCTAAACTAATTATATCACGTTGAAGAGCGTCTTGAACTTGACAAGAATTCAACAAGAACAAGAATTTTGGATTGAGGTTGAAGACTTGGGAATTTTTTTCTCTCTTTCTTTCTATTCGACCGAATGGCCTTGTCAATGGTTGCTCTCAATTTTTTTGTGTTGTATGATTTTTCTTGAAACTTCTAAGGATAGCAACACATATATATATTTAATACACCCTTCATTAAGTTGTCACATGTTAATCACATGACAACTTAATTATGGGTTTGGGCCAAGAAGTATGGCCGGCCACCCCTATGGTTTGGGCCTCAATTTTTCTCTTGTATTAATTGAGCCCAATTCATTAGAATTCCCGTGTTGTAATTTCCGAAGCTAATTTCTGAAATTCCAAATTTTGCCCTTGGCCTTCTCCGGTATCTTGCACCAATAGTTTTTTCCATAAAACAACATATACATATTAACTAAAATCAAAATATTGACTTATAACATCCAAGTCACAATTATTTCAAAATTTTCCGAATACGCAAAAACACGGGATATAACAGGCCTGCACGTTCCGCAGCAATTCTATTATATGTATACGTATATGAGAAATGTTTTTATGAAAGGAAAGTTAAGCATGCATGGTATCTTCCTTAAGAGGAAAGCATATGTACAGGTTATTTCCTTACCTCATGTTATGCTCTATATTTCTCATTATGTTATTTTTCATGTTCGGTATCTCTTACTATATTATTATTCGTGGCTTACATACTCACTACACTATTCGTATTGACGACCTTTCGTGTGGACGCTGCGCTCATGCCCGCAGGTAGACAGGTACACGGATTTTACCCGTAGGTGGTTTATCAGCGGATTCTCAGGAGCACTCCACTTGCTTCGGAGCTGCAGTCTATTGGTATTGGTCCTTATGGTCACTTGTATTCCATGTAGAGGCTCGTAGACATGTATGTACAGTTAGACGTTTCATGACCCTATCGGTTCATAGCACTGTGTAACACTTTAGTAGCCTTGACGGTGGGTAATGATGGGCATAATTGTCAAAGATTATACAGAGATGTCTTTGTTATATTGCGATATATGTCTTTAAATATTATGATATCCATGACCTATCTTTATGGTCCACCCAGAAATTATTATAAGATGCATGTTTAGAGGTACTCGGCGTGTTAGCTCCGGGTGCCCGTCATGGGGCTCTAGTTGGGTCGTGACAGAAAGTAGACCCCGGATCAAACAAGACTGAAGCAAGTTGATGACGAATATAAATAGTACATGAGATCACAGCATCAGAGGCCTCAGCCTCGGGCCTACCTAGAAAAGAAAAGCAAAGACCACCATAGTGGCCACTCTGGCCCGACTGTGCCCCTCCTCTGGAGGCCTGAGAACCGCCTCTACCTGACTGGTGTCCACCCCTAGACTGATGAGATCTACCGATGCCTGACTGAGCACCGCCTCTGGCTGAAGAACCACCCCGGCCACTAGATGGTGCTGGAGTCCTCAGAGTTTGGAACTAAGAACTCCGTTAGGACCCACTCTATCCAGATCTGGGTTAATATCTCATAAAGTTGTCGGAGTCACCACAAACATAGCAAAATTTGAGGGTTGGAGGCCAATACACAGAAGCCTAAGAACTAGAGGGACCACCACGGTCAGCTGGACGAGAGGATGAACCACTATAGGAATATCCAGCTCCATACCACTAGGTCTAGAAGCACCACCTGACGAAGCCTGTAACGCTGATTGAACAGGGTGGCTAGGGGCTAACTGATAAGGCCTGGATGGCTGTCCCCCACTCCTATAGCTAGAACCACTATAACCACCATGATGACGCAACCTCTTCTCACTAGACTCTCCCAAAGATTGAGCATTGGCAGACTCGACACCCACAGCATGATCAACAACTGCTTGTAATGAAAATCCCAAAGCCACCAACCGAAGACAAGCAATATGGAGTGGATAAACAAGTCCACGAACAAACCCTTGAACCCACTCCTCCTCCGTGGGAATCAACTGAGCAGCATACCTAGCCAAAAATAGAAATTTGGCCTCATACTCTGACACGGTCATACCTCACTATCGCAAATGAAGGAACTCATCTCTACGCTCATCCATCAAAGTACGTTGTACGTACTTCTCTAAGAAATCCTGATGGAACTGGGTCCAAGTAAGTGGAGGTGCACCAACGGGTTTGCTCTTAATAAAAGTCCTCCGCCAAGTCTTCACGTCGCCGCGAAACTAAAATGACACATAATCAACCCCATAAGACTCCAAAATACGCATCTTATAGAGCCTCTCATACATCTCCATAATAAACTCGTATGTATCCTCACTACGCAAGCCGAAGAACTTGGGCGGCTCTATCTTCAGGAACTCCAAACAAGCTCCTGATCCTCAAAGGTCAAAGGCTAGACTGCCACGGGTCTGGGAGCACCGTCAGGGACTAGAAAACCACCTAAACGCGGGGCTATAGAAGCAGCAGGATGCATTCCCATTGTCTGGCCCTCCCCTATGGCATACTAGCCTTCGAGATGAAGAAGTACACGGGCCATGATAGCCTGGAATGCCTAATCAGACATGGCATCGAGGTGAGTCTGGTCTTGTCCCTCACCTCCCCCGACTGCCTGTGCTCTCTCGAGCTAACGCTCTGGAGAACCTGAACGTGCTCGCCTGTGTCCAGCCACAGGGGCCTCACCCCTGGCTGGTGTAGCTCCACGGCCTCTAGCTCGGCTATGACCTCTTGCCTATGCTCGTCCTCTGGAGCCTGCCCCAGCAGCGGGCTCGAGCACCTTGTGTGCTCACCATCCGTGAGAGAATAAAAGTGGATCAGATACCAATTAGAACAAAGCCAGATACTAATTTGAATAAAGTAGCACGAAGGAATGAAAGAATATGAAGTTTTCAAAATATCCCATAGCCTCTCGTAGATAGGTACGGAGCTCATTATACGGATCAGCAAGACTCTACTAGACATGCACTTATACTTATAGATCGGGTAACCTAGGGCTCTGACACCAGCTTGTCACGCCCCAACTAGGAGAACGTACGGGAACCTACTATTCCCACCTCGGTTGGCGAGCTCGTCCCTTGATCAACAATAAATAGTAATACAGTAAATTCAACACCCAATAATAACATAATAGCTCTAGCATAAATAGGAAATACTAGAAGTGCGGAAATACATCAATCCCAAAATCTGGTCTGAACGTTACAAGAGCTAATAATAATACAAGTCTAGAATAGTCAATGTGTCTCCAAATACAAATATTGTCTCCAAAAAAGAAAAGACAAGTAAGCAGAAGAATCTCCGGGCTGCAGAATCCATCAAGCAAGCTCACCCTAGAAACTCTGATAGGAAGCCTCGGGATCAGCCTCGAGGAATAGACGACTCTCCAACAGCGTACTCTGCACTCATAGAAAGAGTACAACAAGGTAGTATCAGTACAAAACCACATTACTGGGTAGGCATCATAGGCCAACAACAGTTAGAAAATCATATATATATAAGAAAGAGACTGAAAAAAGTATGCATGCTCATAATCAGATAAAACTCAACGCAGTCCAAATATCGAATCCAGTACCAAATCATCAAGTCTAGTATATCACCTCAATTTCCACTATAAGTTCAAAACACAATCTCAAGAACCACTATCAAGTACACGTATCTCCAAAGATCAACCAACAAGTCCAATACAATGCCGTGGGTAAATATGAGATGAATGCAATGCAAATGCAATGATACACACACGCTTTGGGTGGAATATCTCATCGGCTCGACTCAACAGTCAGACCCATGAGGGACCACTAAGTCCATGTACTTGCTGTGGCGCACAGCCCGATCCAATACTAAATGTTGCGGAACGTGCAACCCGATCCTAATCAGTTTTGCGGTACGTGTAACCCGATCTAAGTAAGTGTTGCAACGCGCAACCCGATCCCAATATATGTATAAATGAGTGAATGCGTGATAACAATGCCAACAAGAATATATGAATCAATGGTGCCACACATGAACACGTATCTTAATCACAATACCAATATCACAACCTTTCTTCCCTTCCCAACAACCTCAATCATGGTAAATAGGCTTTCCGGCACACAAATAATGACAAAGCATCAACTCTAGAATCAATCATGTGGCGACAAGCCAAAAACTCACAAATAAGCAACAACTCAATCTAACACAATAAGGGCACAAACCATAATCAACAACAATATCAACCTAAGTATTCCATCCCAACTTCAAACTCGAAGGTTTACATGCTTTCTCAAATAATCACTAACTCTACATATGATCTGCGAACCGAAGTCTCACCAAAAGGTTAGCCGTAACCTACCTGGAAGGCCGAATAGGAGCCACGAACCATCACACCTTGGCATTTCCCTTTCATAGCGCCTCCAAGTACTCAAAGCCTATTCATAATCGAATTCTATATTTAAAACCACGAATAACGACACCCATCTTGCTATACTTCTAGTTAGGTCAAATTCTAACCTAAGGAATTAGGGAAAACGGGCCCACAAGGGTAAAACAGAAAATTGAAAGATGGAACATGCAATCAAAGCTCAAGGTGATTAAACCCACTAATCAATTGCTAAAACAACTTAAGATTAAGCCTAATTCAGATTTAAAGCAAAACCCCTAAATTTGGGTATGAACATTAATTCTTCAATCCTTAATTTAACCACCAATAATGGAAGAAATTAGCTTAACAACAAGGAATTCATCAAATTCTATGGTTATACTAGTCAATTTCACCATCAATTTCCTTTTTAGAAGTGTAAACCCATTCCAAGAAATTTAACACAAGACTCATCTTCTCTACTTTGATTCTAGCGATTCTAAGCATGGATTAGGGATCTAGGAAGGTAAATGATGAAGCCTAGTATCATAGATCTTACCTCCAAGAAGATTCAGTCCATAAGTTGATCAATTCTTCCAAAGAGGGCTTAGAGAGTGATGAAAAGAAGTGATAGGGTTTAAGGGTTTTAACTTGAGAAGAAAAAGAATTACTGACAACGGCCAGCAAGAAATATGGGAACCGCTGCGGTGCACATGCTATGGCACACACATGGCCCGCTATGGTGGCCATAACAAAAATTCCAGAGGCCGCTATAGCGGCAACGATACCGCTATGGCGGCTAGTCACCAAAACACCCAATCTGTTATGATCGTCGATCCATCGCTATAGCGAGCCTGCCATGGTAGTTTCTGGTGCTGCTACAGTGGATACACCTGATATCAGAAAGTTCTAGTTTTGACCAATCCCAACCTGAAATTCGACTATTAACCGAGGCTCCACAGATACAAAACAAACATGCAAACACACATAAAAATGTGCTATGAACTCACCCGTGGCCTCAGATTTCCCAACGGAGGTCTAATTGACGAAGGCAACCCCCAATAGCCTAAAGCCAAGTTTCCAACCCAAATCCTAAAATGCTCCTAATGGCATTGGGAACCAAACCGAACACACTACCAAGTCATAAATGACCATCCAAACCTCTCGGAATAGATGGAATTTCGAAAAAGGTATGCTTACCCAAAATTCAGTTTTCGTTCAAACGAATTCCACTTTAAGGCTCAAACCTCCTAAATTCACTCCAAAACCCGCCCGATGACCTCGAGAAAGGGTCAACAAGGGTAAAAGGGTCATTAGCACCATAACGACCAATCGGGTCGTTACAAATCGCATGTAATTGGTAAATTTTAGACTTTTACAAAGTGTTCCAAGTGATAAAATCTAAAAATTAGTTGCATAACAAGTTTGAGGGACTTGGACCAAAAAATGAACGGTTTTGGGCCATAAGCCCCTTTTAAGGAAATAAAACGGTTTTTGTTGGACATGGACTCAAACAATTTTTTTGGGCTTTCATTCATTAGCAAACTTGGGCTGATTTTGGATGAGAATAAGATGAAACAGATTTCTAAAAAATATAAGTGTAATATGGACTTTCAAACTTACAACTTTAGGTTATTTTCAAACTTTTGGGCCAAAAGCCCAAACCTTAAGGTAAATAAAACAAGAGGAGATATATTTAGATCTTGGTTTGAAGTAAGATGGCTTTGAAAGAATATGGTTGACCATAAAATGGGCTAAAACAAAATAAATAAGACCTTTTCTTTACTCATAACTTATATGAAACCTATTCTATTTTTGTAAAGGGAGACATACTCCATTCACTTTTCCATATATATATATATATTTTTATAAGGACAAAAATCATGACATTGGACCAAGCTAGTAGGAACTCCACTTGAGAGAAAATCTTAAGTGTGTTTTGGTTCGAAAATAAAATGATTTCAACCCCCTTATAACATTTTTTCAAAAAAAGGAGACGAACTCTTCTCCTAAAAATATGCATTTTGCCAAAGAGATGGAGTTACAATATTGACATGACAATTTTTGCAAGAAAGAAAATATTTTAGCAAATAATCACAATTAATCACGCATTAAAGCTTGTAGGTCAACCGTATTCTACGGATCCTCAATACTAGGGTGATTAAAACATTCCCTAGCGGATCACCAGAACCCTTACCTCGAACTCTGATTTTAAAAAGGATTTTTCTCTTGTTTAAGTAAACCCTTTTAACTTGGTTTTCCTCATTTCCCTTATAAATTAGGTGGCGACTCTAAAAATAAAAAAAATCAAAATAGAGTCCACGACCTCTTAGTAGCTTTTATGCACTCGCTTAAAAGTGAACCGTAACAAGTGCCAGCCATTTTTTCTTTTCCTTTTTCTTTTTCTTGTTCGGCTAGGGATGCAATTGCGGCTTTGGATCTAATGAAGTAGGCCAGCGTGAAACGACACGGATCAAACTTTTTCTATAAGAGAAGAAAAACTCAAAGGCAAATAACGTTAGTAAGTCATGCAGTAAAAGCAATGCAAGATACCGCACGTAGTTTTTGCAAATAAACACATAAAGCACAGAATATTCATGTATTCAATCCCAATATTTGATGGATCCTCTGTTCCGAGGTTTTGGTATTTTGACATTTTAAGTCGTTTGTGGATTTTGATGTTGGGAGTCTATGGTCAACTTGCTTTAGATGCCTTCTCCTATCTAAATAGGGACCATATATTTTATATAATATAGGGACCGAGTCTTACGTAGACAGCTTACGTATCCCTCATGGAGAAATCAGGCTCTTCTATAGTTCGACTTACATAAAATACCTCCTACGTATCCCTCTTGAGGACATCAGGTCGGACGTAGTTTCTTTTACATATATATAAATAGGAGGGAATAACAATTTGCCTTTCAAAAAGGGATACCTAAACTGTCACACCCCAAAACCCACCCTAGATGTGACCGGCATCTGACGTCATGAACAACATCAGAAGAACCTAAAAGATCCAATAACAACAATTGAACCCGCCAGGTTCAATAATATCCTCCAACAGTTAATAAAATAAATTCAAACGAATCATGAGATATGAATTAAATTAGCGGAAGTCTTTAATATTATAAAACTAAATCAAAAGTATCACGTGCCCAAGAGTTAAACAACTCGACAACTACCCACAAGAATGTATACTATCTATGGAGCTTCTAAGATAATAAAGAGTGTCTAAAAACATCGGGACGCAGCCCGCAACGAAAATATGAAAAAAAGTAAAGATAGAATGGTGCCCCACGAACAATCATGTGGGCTCACCGAATAGTCTCGAAAGCAGCAAGTTCTCTTAAGTCGTAGGCATATCACTGTTATATCTCGCATTTTGTACGTCGGAATATTTTTAAGTTAGTTGTGACAAGTTAAAGACAAGGCCATTTTCCGACTTTGTTTTAAGGCATGAGTCACTTATGATTATATTGGATGGAAATATTAAGGAAAATTTGGGGTTAAAAGTGGAATTATGGAAACTAATATTTCATAAAATATGGAACCAAAAATTAATTATGGAAAGTTGAACATTTCATGAAAATTTGGGGCCAAAATGTGAGTTTTGGAAACTAGAAATTCATGAAAATTTTAGCCATGTGGCTGGCCACATGAGGTGTGGGCCATGGCCACATGGATGCTTAATATATGAGTAATAAGATGACTACCTAGTCATATTTTTCCATCTCCACAACTTTAGAAAGTTCAAGAAATGTGGAGAAAAAATGGAAGGGCCATTCGGCCATGGTTCAAACCGAGAAAGGCCAAGAATAAAGTGATCAAAAATTATATTTTTCAAGCATTTCAACTCCTTAGAAGGTGCATAACAACGTGGAGTAGTCGTTGGAGGAAGGAAACCATTTGTTTTGGCAAAATACATCCTAGCCGTGTGGTGGAAAAGTTGAAGAGAAAAGGTGAGACTTAATCTTTATTTCTATATGTTATGCATGGTTTGTGCATGTTGTGGAATATGGAAATGAATGAAATTTATGAAAATATGGATGTTGGAGTGAACCGTGCATGTGTGGTTTTGGCCGTGTGGGTGTAGTGTGGTGTAGGAATGAAGAATTAAATCTACTTGGCATTTTAGTTGTTGTTGTAATGTGTAGAATTGAATGAAACTCATGAAATATTGGAGTTGATAGTGTGGCCGAATGTGGGTTGAATTGGAGCTAAAGTAATCCTAATATAGCTTATTGCGTTGTAAGTGTAATGTTGCTAATGTGTCGATTGTTAGTATAGTTTATGAAATTGGAAGGCGAGGAATATGTTGTCGTGGTTGCTCTCGGATTTGGGGGATTTCGGTGACATGGTAGCTTGGTTGGATTGGTAAAAATCTTGTGTGAATTGTTTAGAGTGTCCTCGAATATTGTTTGAATGGTTTTCGGATTAGTAATTGAACGTGTAAATGTTGGTATTAATTTGGTTATATGCGGTTGAATTGAATATAAGTGAATGTCGTCGCATTATGTGAAAGAAGGTTGTTAATGTTAGAATGCGTTTTGAATTAATGATTGATGTTGTTAGAATGTTTGTTGGTACTGTTGTTGACGAATTTGGCCGAGTTAAATTCTCGGGGATGTCTAATTTATAGGGGAAATGCTGCCCAAATTTTTGTCGACAAAGTACTAATGGAATTGGATTCTTAAGTGTTATGGCTAATGGTTGATGCCTAATGATATTATTGTAGATCGTGAGAAGTTGGGACGTAAGTTCGGATTAGCTTAGGAAGCGGCTAAGGTATGTAAAGCTCAACTATTCCTCCTTTGGCATGTCTTAGTTGAAAGTAAGTTATGACACGAATCTCGAGGTAATTCTATTCTGGTGATCCGAGCATGTTTATGATTCTTATTTGTTTCTTGATATTCATATTCTTAATATAGTCAAATTATGGTCTTTATGTTTTTCGCATGAATGGATTTCAAAGGTTGCACAAAAGTTTGTTTTCGAAACTACGAACGTCCGTAACTTTCACAGAAAGGCTCGGATCGCTTCGATTTGTTCGTAGAAAGTTCTCAAGTGTATAATGTTCGTAACCCTTCCGAGGCGGACTCGGATTGGTTTGCATATGACCACGATCCTATGGTTTTGCTAATACGTCTACGATATATGCTATGTTTCCGAATAACGTCCGAAAGATATTTGATATAACTATGGTCCGATTTTCAAAGGACATTCCGTTTAGACCACTTCATCGAGTCCGTGATTATGATTTTATATGCATATGGTTTCTCACTACTCTGCTCGTGCAAGCTCAATATGTCTTTCACCGAGTCCCGGGCCGGGTACGTATTCGTGCAACTTCTCTGCATTGTCCACCGAGTCCCTCACTAGAGGGCCGGGTACGCTATATATATATATGTATGATGATATGATGATGTGATGAGATGGGGATGGTGGCGTGATGGCATACCGAGTCCCTTGCTAGCGGGCGGGACACGCTATTCACCGAGTCCCTCACTAGAGGGCCGGGTACGGTATGTATATATATATGTATATCGCGTACGCATACATGATTATGATATGATTTTACTCATCGAGTCCCTCACTAGTAGGGCCGGGTATGGTATATATATGTACGATGATATGATGACACGGTTATGATTTAATTTTACTTACCGATATATGTATATGCATGACAAATGTTTAAAAAGAACAAGTCTTGTGATTTTTTACGGTCATTATACTTGTTTCGTAGTTCCTATTTCGGTTATGATTACGTTTTCTCCGCACTCCATGCTTCACATACTCAGTACATATTCTGTACTGACCCCCTTTCTTTGGGGGCTCCGTTTCATGCCGCGCAGGTACACCCAGATGAGCTGAGGATATTATTAGAAGATGTTCCAGCGGGGTTGGCGAGCTCCAGTTCCTTCGGAGTCTTGCCGAGTCGAGCATTATGTTACGGCAGTTTGTTCTATGTTAGAGACTTTGCGAGACGATTGTCGTGGGTATAAGATATCGGTTATGTAAGCGGCTATGTAAGCCGATGTGTTATTATGCATTGTATTATAAGTTTATATGTTTCTATATGTTACAGACTTTCTTTGATTCGAGAAAGGTAAAAAGCATATTATTCTTCGAAAAAAAACTCCGTTATGTATTTGTGTTATGATTTGAGAGCCAGCGTGATTATGAGTGTTATGTGAGTCAGCGGGTTCGCTCGGCCCTAAATAAGGGTCGGGTGCCCATCACGCCCTAACAGAAATTAGGGTGTGACAAATTGGTATCAGAGCGGTTCGTCCTAGGGGTTGTCTGCAAAGTCGTGTCCGGTAGTCCAGGCCCCGTTTATGGTGTGAAGCGCGCCACATTTATAAACAGGAGGCTACGGGGCATCTAGGATGGTTACTCTTCTTTGACATCTTAGATCGTGCCGTAGAGCCAAGTTATAGGAAATGAGATCCCCGACACTAACCTTTGACTTCAGCAGAGAAATGGCATCGACGGAAGAAAGCAATTAACGATATCGGAGGCTACGAAGTACGCAGGTAAGCAAAGGTATGAAAGATATATGTCGGGTAAGATATTAAAGTACGATTGGAATACAAGTCGAAGGTTAAAAAGGAAAGTAAATAAGAAAGTGTGACAGGTGCCGATTGAGTTGGGCGTACAAGGTATGTTTATTATTTTTGTACTGTCGATGATGTTGGGAGCCCTGTGAGGCTGTGATATGATGTGATATGTATATATATATATATATATATATATATGTTGGCCCTGTGAGGCATTGTTGGTATTTCCTGTGTATAGGTTTTGAGATAGTAACAGTTACAGAGGAAACTTTGCCGAAATTTTTCCAGAAATAAAGTGAAAATGAGATATAGAAAAATGAGATATAGATTTGTAATATGTCTTGGAAGGTCGTGCTAGTAGTAATGAAAAAAAAAATTGACTAAGCTACGAGTACGGTCGACATCGAGAAAGAAGCTAATTGTTGAATCGGGGATAATAATAATTATAAAGTCGATGTTGATATGGTACAGAGAAATTGGAAAGGGCTTATGACACTAAGGGATGATTTAGAGAAGACTGGCAAATCTTAACAGAGAATTATTTAAGGTACCGATTGAATTGATAAGAAGGGACGAATGATGACGAACTTATAGTAAAAGAGGTAATAGTACGATTAAGATAAGAGCACAGGGGAAGAAAATTGCGACGGGTACGAATGTATAGACAAAACAGTTTGTGAAACGATAAGGATAAAGTTGGTCGGAAAAGATAAAGGGTTAGAGAGTGTTACATTACTGGAATGATTACGAACAAGATACGATGCGAATGTAATGAGGATTGTTATGGAAATAAGTAAAGCCTAGTGAGAAAGTGGCCAAAGCTATGATGTGGTTTACGTAGCTAGGATATAAAAGCAAGTGCGAAACGGAAAAGTGAGTTATAGAACGAATAAGGGGGCTTATCAGTTCTGTAAGAAAAGTTTAGAATAAGGGTTACACAGTAACGGAGATGACAGCGAGCGCAAGAAAAGAAAGGATAATTGGAAAAAGGGAAATAAGCGAGATAACAGTATAGTAATAGACCATGACACGTGTAGTTAAGGATGCAGGTGCTAGGAGTGACGGGACGGTAAAAGACTCGGATATAGAAAGGACGAAGAACGAGGTGAAATGAGAACGGAGTCCAGAGGGCGATGACCGAGTAGTTATAAGTAACGGCGATCGAGGTGTATTCCTCACCGTTGGGAATCTGGGAGTTTAAGACGGAAAAGTAGTCATGTCTAGAGGTGAAACGTGAATATTGAGGATTAAAGGAAGTTGAAATAGAAATTGTGAAGTCAGGAGACTAAGAAACCCTTCTAATTCGGAGGGAAACGTGTTATGAGGACGTTTCAAAACCTGTTAAGACTTTAACTGGCTCCAGATTATATGACAAAGGTCATGCGGTGGGACGGACGCGATTATATTTGCATTAAAGCAACGTATTTCATCGGAGTTCCAAAGTTAAGCGTCTTTGAAGCGAGAGAAATTCTAGGATGGGTGACCCCCTGGGAAGTTTTCTGAAAGTTCTATAAATTCAGACGCAAGGAGTAAATGAGAAGCTAGAGTGACTTAAGGAAAAATTAAGAGTCGGAGGAGTGGGCAGAAACCCTAAAAGGTCGTGCAGAACGGGGCGAATTAGACCGATAAAGAGGAAGAAAGTGCATCACAGTTCTAGGATTAGGGTGAGTCGGAATAGTGTATGGAGATATCTTGTAAGCAAGATAGTAGGGACTATATGTGTACATAGGTACGCACAGGATATCCTGCACATGGTTAGATCAGTGAATATATGTATTCCGGTAATCAACGTGGCGGTATATGGAAGACAGTAATTGGACAAGGCAACGAAGTTCAAGTGAGAAGGAATGATCGTGACTAAGATTGAATATACAGATCGTGCAAGGGCAGTCATGTTACCTACGAATATTATACACTGGAGATGAGACCAAGTAAATGCTTAACGGGAAAAGTTTAGGGTCGGTAACAACAATACGGTGATAATACTTTAGGTGCATTAAGGAAAGATGTTGGGATGGTTTGAGATAAATTACTGAGGTGGAACTAGTACCGAGAACGAATAGGACATGCTTATGGTTGAACCAAAAAAATGTATTCGCTCGGTGGTAGGAGTAGAGAGGCAAAGATAAAGTGAAACGTGAGAATTAGTGAAACTACGTTGAGACGGTTCTTAGAATAATTTGACCCTCTTCGTATATTCGGGTAAAGATTGCAACATCACGTGTGACGGGCAAGTTGGGAGCAAGATTTGAGCAAAGGGACGATAGAAGAGTTCGGATTAGAGATAAGGTAATGACATGAGACGATGTGTTGGAAATGTGACAAGATGAGTAAAGAAAGATTGTAAGACGATTTAAGCAAGTGATCAGAACTAGTTGGCCACTAAAAGGAGGATGAATTTATACGTAAAACAACTTCTTTCGTAATTGTATCGGTGATAAAGGTTAAAGCGAGCAGAAACGCTACATTAGTAACTCGTAAACGACGTAAAATTATATGACGCCAATCGGTATCGACACTTAGAATTCCAGACTGGAAAATGGGTATGCTTGATGATATCATCCGTGAAGAACGTACTCAGGTTCGACAAGAAGGAAGGGCTTAACCCGAGGTACACCGAACCTTATTACACAAATTGTAAGGCAAAAGATTGCGTGCTAAAGACGTAGCTTCCGTTAAGGCACCGTGGCGGAATAATAACAGAAAGGAAATGACTTGCGAACCTGAGGAGGAGATGAAAGAGAAATATGGTTGGTAAAAGAGATTGTATGTTATGATAGTGAAGGGAACCCCCCCCCCCCTCGAGATCCTTAAGACCCTATACGACTAGTTGAACATTCGAAGACGAATGTTCTAAAGGGGGGAAGGATGTTATATCTCGTATTTTGTACGTCGGAATATTTTTAAGTTAGTTGTGACAAGTTAAAGACAAGGCCATTTTCCGACTTTGTTTTAAGGCATGAGTCACTTCTGATTATATTGGATGGAATTAAGGAAAATTTGGGGTTAAAAGTGAAATTATGGAAACTAATATTTCATGAAATATGGGACCAAAAATGAATTATGGAAAGTTGAACATTTCATGAAAATTTGGGGCCAAAATGTGAGTTTTGGAAACTAGAAATTCATGAAAATTTTAGCCATGTGGCTGGCCACATGAGGTGGGCCATGGCCCATACGGATGCTTAATATATGAGTAATAAGATGACTACCTAGTCATATTTTTCCATCTCCACAACTTTAGAAAGTTCAAGAAATGTGGAGAAAAAATGGAAGGGCCATTCGGCCATGGTTCAAACCGAGAGAGGCCAAGAAGAAAGTGATCAAAAATTATATTTTTCAATCATTTCAACTCGTTAGAAGGTGCATAATGTCACGACCCAGCTCCGTAGGCCGTGACTGGCGCCCTGCTTAGGCACCCAAACAAACTTACGAACCAAATTGCCATATTAGGACATATCCAGATTGAACGTATATTATTTGTGCGGAGTAACGGATAACGGATGTCGTACAAATGCGTAAAACGGATCCGCCCCTAAGCGGTCGCCGTTAATCATCGGTATCAAAATCAAAACTAGCGGAATGCACATCGCCGTACACACACATACATACAAACATATGGGCCATATTGGCCATGGTAGCATACGAGCCGCTTAAGGACGCAAAACAGAATCACATACAAACGAACCGGACCCGCGACCCACAAATATGACTACGGACCCTACAGACATACGAACGGCATACAAACATACGAACATATGACGGGACGGGCCCCGCCGTGCCCGAACAAATACCAATGTACAAAGTATGCATAACAAAAGACACATATACCAAATATGGGCTCGGATCGGGGAGCACTCGAGAATAGCGAGAATAGGAAGCCTAAGCCGGAGGATCACCAAGCGAGCGCGCGTACACGCGGCACGAAACGCGGCCCCGAAGAAGAGGGGTTAGATACGGAAAAAGTCACCGAGTATGTAAAATAGGATACGATAATCCAAATCATAGGGAGTCGGAGGATACGAAACAAACAGTAATGTATCAAACGTGCGAAGCGAATGTACAAAATGCAAATAGAAATCATGCATAAGGCTCAGAACGTGGTCACCCCTCGACGCCGGTGCCCTGACACATCATACTCGGAAGTTTTTCAAATCTCGGTACATCTCCGAACACACATCATAATATCACACACATCAAATCAGAACAAATCAAATGCCATATCACATCATAACGCCATAAACGGTAACCGGTCCTATGGCGAGGTCTCGGCTCCGTAACACATCATACGCCGAATTTGTCACAACGCGCACGATCTCAAAACCGGCCCGGTCTCGCGAACGAAGTCATAACCATTGGCACGAGCAGTAGTCACCGAAACCATATGCTGATTTAAAAATAAATTCCAGGACTCGACACATACTTTTATATACAAAGACATTAGTATCAGAGGGTTCAAAATGAGTATCGAGTCAATCAGAATTAATATACAAAAGTCGCAGGCTTTTAAGTTATCAGTTTTTCTCAAAAACACATCGTAGGTCATTCTCGGAAAATTTAGTATTATTCGTAATGACAAACGTACAAATATCATTATGGGGCATTTCAAATGGACTTTAGAGTCATAGGCAAACGTTTTCTTTCCATATCGTACGAACTGAGTCAAACGAATCAAATAAGGGAAGCCTCGGGACTTGCGGGCCCACCTCGGGTCAAGTCGAGGCGGCGAACATAAATTTCAAACATTAGGCTCCCACAGGTTATTCATAAGAGTTTCGGAGTGATTCAAATACATTTGCGAGAGTTACCAAGGTGTAAGCATTCTTTTAGCCAAATATAAGGATTATAGTTCGATTCTTATTTGAATGAATAGTACGCAAACTCAAACTCGGATTTCCAAGAGCAGAATTATCCCCGAGGTTCCGTTTTCGGCCTAGTAGGTCTAAGACATGCCATATGAAAAGTAGGTAAGCTTTACATACCTTACGGACGCCTTACGCTCGCTTAAACTCAAATCCTTTTTTTCGTCGAGAAATACTGCAAATGGTCACCTTTACCAAATTACTATTCATGAGGCTTGAAAATTCCAACTTTGGTTTAGTATCTGCCTATAAAAATTTGGGCAGCATCTCCTATAAATACGACACCGAGAATTAAACTCGACCAAACAATCAACAACCAACCCAACAATAACATCAAGAATCATTACAAAACACAATATGGCATAACTAGTCTTTCTTTTCCAACTTCACATTTTCAATTCAATACCAACATTCTCATATTCATTTACTAATCAAAATCACTCCAATACAATTCGGAAACATTTTCATGTCATTTTACAAAATATTCACAAAATATACAAATTTTCCACCGAAACCATAATTCATCCGAAACTTCCAATCTTCAATATACATATTCATAACACATTTCCATCTTCCAATTTCATCAACAATAATCATAATTTGCACCTTAACAACTTCATTTCCATAATTTCATAAAATCATTCTAAAATGACATAACCTTCTACATTCCATTTCAATGCCAACTTAAACCATTTTACCTTCATTTACATGATAAGGATCACAACGACACAACTAACATATTAAACAAAATTAATTCATTCCGTTTCCTCACTAAGCACCACACGACGAACACTCCCTTTCCAACTTCAACCAAAATTCATTCAACTTTCATTTTCCAATATAATTTCCATAAACTATAACAAAATCACATACTTTCCGACAACAACTTAACAATAAATTTCCATGCAAACTCGGACCATTAACCTTCCATTTACTTCATAATACCATAACAACACAATTAACATACCAAACAAATTCACTAACATCTTCCCCACACAAGGCACACTGCCACACAACACACACACACACCCCACACGGCCATGCATGCACACACCACAATTAATAGTTCTCATTCCATTCCAATCATTATAACATCTCTAAATCTTCTATAATATAAAAGAAAACATGAAATTCTTACCTTTTCTCCAAATTTCACTTTGCCACCAAGGTCACTTTCTTGCCAACTAATTATACCATGTCGGAGAGCGTCTTGAACTTGTTAACAATTCACGAAGAACAAGATTTTTGGATCAAGATTGAAGGCTAGGAAATTTTCTTTTTTTTTTTCTCTTCTTTCTTTCCTTGGAGCCGAATGCTCCTCCTTTGTTTTTCTCTTCTTTTCTTTTGTTTTCTTGAAACTTCTTGAACAAGTCCACCTTATATTAATAATTGGCACATGGAAAATTTGTAAATTTTTGGTGGGTTTGGGCCATCACTTGGCCGGCCACCCCCTCCATTTTGGGCCTCATCTTTCAATTTTTTTTTCAAGCCCAATTCTTCATGAATCATATTTACAAATTCCCGAAACAAATTTCCAAAATTCTAATTTTGCCCTTGGCCTTTCTCCAATGTTTCCGCATTCAAACTTTCATAACATACACGTATGTTAAGAAAAATCCAAACATGACCTTATTCCTTACAATCGAGGTTATTTCCACTTTTCCAAGTTTGCGAAATTGCCGGATGTAACATTCTCCCCCTTTAGAACATTCGTCCTCGAATGTTAAATTAGCCTCATAGTAAATCGGGATGAGTCGGGGAGCACTTGTAAGGTGGCATTTCCTTTCCAACTCCTTCCGTCATTCTCGATATTACCGTATTAGGGCTGCTGAAAATCTTTATCAGTCAACGGTTTGCATAATCTTAAATAGGACATATGACGAACGGAATCTTCATCGAACTCGAAGATCGGACGGGTGTCGGACGGAGTCATTTTAAATCGAAGTACGAAGCATGGCATACGTTATACCAAGCTTTTCGTAATCGGGCGGATGATCGGGAGCATATCGGACAACCCATAATCGGAGTCGATGTACGAACTATATCGGATAGATCGTAATCGTAATCGTACGTATGAAAGTATGCCAAACAGATCCGTGATCAGAGTTAGGCGGACAGAGATATATCGGACAAATTTGTAATCAGAGTCAGTCGTACAGAGACGTGTCAGACAGAAACGTAATCCGATTCAGAAGTACAGAAGTATAACAGACAGAATCATACTCTGACGTCATATCAAACAAATTCATAATCAAAGCCTGACGTACGGAAGTATATCATTCAGACTCATAACCAGAGTCAGACGTACAGAGGTATATCAGACGGAAACGTAATCATATTCGGAAGTACAGAGGCATAATAGACAGAACCTCCTCAAGATTAGGAGCGCAAAAGTATATCATACCGAATTACGATCAGAGTCAGACCACGTTCACTAATGTTTCCGTGACTTACGAAAATTCCCTTGTCAGCGTTTCATTACTCACTCTAATCTTTGTACCTTGAATCATTTCATCAAAGCATCCAATCGGCTATAGCAAATAGGTCTGTATCCTTACGAAACTCTGTTTACCCTGTACAATAGCCTTTAGGCCCCTTTCTTACTTTCTTATATCTATGCACACACCCTTTTCTTCTTACCATCGTCTTATCATAACGGTACGATTGCAGCATATCTATTCACGAGGTTTCCGAATTCTCATTTAAATCCTTCTCCCAATTCCTCCCTACACAATTTACTTGTCATCACAAAATAATTTATAATTTTGGAGACATCGAATAAAATCTTACTTAACTATATCCTTTTCCTAAGATAAGAGGCGTTTCCCCTCTCAACCTTCCACCTTCTTTTGTGTTTAATTTGCCACGCTCGTTTAGCCTACCTCAACCATATCTTCGTGGCTAGTCCTACCTCAACATACCATCTCAAATTACCTTACATCTTACCCCAATTCATTTATAATACCATAGATATACGTCTTTCATTTATCACCTTAGTACACTTCCCAGAGGGGTCACCCATCCCAGAATTGCTCTGGCCCCAGCACGCTTAACCTCGAAACTTTCATGCGTTTTGTTGCGTTATTGCTAATATAATTGCGTCGACTACCCCACACAACCTTTGTCACTCAATTTAGGGCAGATTGGAGTCTTAGTAAATTTTCGGACAGTTCTCGTGGCGGGTCCCACCCCGATCTAAGCCATACAATTACCATTACGTGCCTGTGCAAGCCCACCGAGTCTTCAATATTCACACACATCCCGGGGTTTCTAGATTTATACTGGTGGCAGGGACCCCTCGGTCACCCTTGCTTTTAACCGCTGGGTTTTTTAATCCAACGTAATAAATTTACTCTATCGGTATCGACTTCCAAGGCATGTTAAGAACTCATATCTCATTTTCCTTTTTATAATGCTAGAAAAAATTTAGGCAGAGGTTCCCTTTGTACGTCTTACTAACCCAACACAATTGCATAGAAATACCAACAATGCCTCACAGGGCCAACGTATATACACACGTATCATATCGCATCATGGCCATACAAGGCTAATAATTTCAAGTGAATTATGAAGATGTCAAGACTTACCTTACATACGTAACTCAAATAGCACCGGTGGCATTTTCCTATTTATCTTCCTTTTCGATCTTCAACTTTACATTTCAATCATACTTCAAATAACTCCCCCAATACACATCCTTTGTACCATTACTTACCTGTATACTATGTAGCTTCCAATATTATCGATCCTTTGTCATCGATACCGTTCTTGGTGAAATCAAGGTTAGTAGAAAAGGAATTCATTTCCTACGGTGGCTCTATTGCACGATCTAAGATCCAAAGAAAGGGAAACATCCTAAATGTCCTGTAGCCTCTTTGTTTATAGATGTGGTGCACAACACACCGATAAACAAGACTTCTACGAGACACGGCACAATAGACATTCCGGGACAAACCGCTGCGATACCACTTTTGTCACGACCCGGCTCGTGGGCCGGGCCCCCGGCGTGCCTACTTAGGCACCCAAACAAACTTACGAACCAAATTGCCATATTAGGACGTATCGGACTCAACGGCATTATTTGTGCCGATAACGGAGATAGCGACATGTCGTACAAATACGAAACGGATGCTACCACTGGCGGTCGCCGTGCGAGAATCATCATATCAAAAATCAAAGCGGCGGAATGCACATCGCCCGACACACACATACATACAAACATATGGGCCATATCGGCCATAGTAGCATACGGGCCGCTTAAGGACGCAAAACAGAATCACATACAAACGAACCGGACCCATGACCCACAAATATGACTACAAGCCTCTACAGACATACAGAACAGACAAACATACGAACATATGACGGGACAGGGCCCCGCCGTACCCGAACAGTCACCAATGTACAAAGTATGCATAACAAAAGACACATATACCAAATATGGGCTCCGGATCAAGGGGAGCACTCCAGAATAGCAGAATAGGAAGCCTAAGCCGGAGGATCGCCCAACCGAGCGCCTGTACCTGCGCGGCATGAAACGCAGCCCCCCGAAAGAGGGGTCGACGGAAAAAGTGCGAGTATGTAAAGCGGGGATACGATAATCCAAATCATAAATTTGGAGTCGAAGATACGAAACAAACACGAGTAACGGATCAAACATGTGCGGAATGCAAAATGTACAAAATGCAAATAAAATCATGCGTAGGGCTCGGGGAACGTGGTCACACCCCTCGACGCCGGTGCCACAACACATCATACTCCAGAAGTTTTCAAATCTCCGTACATCTCCGAACACATCATAATATCACACACATCAAATCATCAGAACAAATCAAATGCCATATCACATCATAACGCCATAAACGGTAACCGGCCCTATGGCGAGGTCTCGGAAACCGTAACACATCATCGCCGAATTTGTCACAACGCGCACGATCTCAAAACCGGCCGGATGCCGACGAACGAAGTCATAACCATTGGCACGAGCGAGTAGTGCGAAACCATATCTTTGATTTAAAAATAAATTCCCGGGACTCGACACATACTTTTATATACAAAGACATTAGTATCGAGAGGGTTCAAAATGAGTATCGAGTCAATCATAATTAATATACAAAAGTCGCGAGGCTTTTAAGTTATCGATTTTCTCAAAAACACATCGTAGGTCATTCTCGGAAAATTTAGTATTATTCGTAATGACAAACGTACAAATATCATTATGGGGCATTTCAAATGGACTTTAGAGTCATAGGCAAACGTTTTCTTTCCATATCGTACGGCCCGAGTCAAACGAATCAAATAAGGGAAGCCTCGGGACTTGCGGGCCCACCTCGGGTCAAGTCGAGGCGGCGAACATAAATTCAAACATTAGGCTCCCACAGGTTATTCATAAGAGTTTCGGAGTGATTCAAATACATTTGCGAGAGTTACCAAGGTGTAAGCATTCTTTTAGCCAAATATAAGGATTATAGTTCGATTTTATTTGAATGAATAGTACGCAAACTCAAACTCGGATTTCAAGAGAGCGAGAATTATCCCCGAGGTTCCGTTTTCGGCCTAGTAGGTCTAAGACATGCCATATGAAAAGTAGGTAAGCTTTACATACCTTACGGACGCCTTACGCTCGCTTAAACTCAAATCCCTTTTCGTCAGAAATCTGCAAATGGTCACCTTTACCAGTTACTATTCATGAGGCTTGAAAATTCCAACTTTGGTTTAGTATCTGCCTACCGAAATTTCGGCAGCATCTCCCCTATAAATACGACACCCGAGAATTAAACTCGGCTCAAAACAATCAACAACCAACCCAACAACAACATCAAGAATCATTACAAAACACAATATGGCATAACTAGTCTTCTTTCCAACTTCACATTTTCAATTCAATACCAACATTCTCATATTCATTTACTAATCAAAATCACTCCAATACAATTTGGAAACATTTTCATGTCATTTTACAAAATATTCACAAAATATACAAATTTTCCACGAAACCATAATTCATCAAAAACTTCCAATCTTCAATATACATATTCATAACACATTTCCATCTTCCAATTTCATCAACAATAATCATAATTTGCACCTTAACAACTTCATTTCCATAATTTCATAAAATCATTCTAAAATGACATAACCTTCTACATTCCATTTCAATGCCAACTTAAACCATTTTACCTTCATTTACATGATAAGGATCACAACGACACAACTAACATATTAAACAAAATTAATTCATTCCCATTTCCTCACTAAGCACCACGACACACTCATCCAACTTTGCAAAATTCATTCAACTTTCATTTTCCAATATAATTTCCATAAACTATAACAAAATCACATACTTTCCGACAACAACTTAACAATAAATTTCCATGCAAACTCGGACCATTAACCTTCCATTTACTTCATAATACCATAACAACACAATTAACATACCAAACAAATTCACTAACATCTTCCCCACACAAGGCACTACACGGCCACAACACACACACACACACCCCACACGGCCATGCATGCACACACCACAATTCCGTAGTTCTCATTCCATTCCAATCATTATAACATCTCTAAATCTTCCATAATATAAAAGAAAACATGATATTCTTACCTTTTCTCCAAATTTCACTTTGCCACCAAGGTCACTTTCTTGCCAACTAATTATACCACGTCGGAGAGCGTCTTGAACTTGTTAACAATTCACGAAGAACAAGATTTTGGATCAAGATTGAAGGCTAGGAATTTTTAATTTTTTTCTCTTCTTTCTTTCCTTGGAGCCGAATGCTCCTCCTTTGTTTTCTCTTCTTTTCTTTTGTTTTCTTGAAACTTCTTGAACAAGTCCACCTTATATTAATAATTGGCACATGAAAAATTTGTAAATTTTTGGTGGGTTTGGGCCATCACTTGGCCGGCCACCCCCTCCATTTTGGGCCTCATCTTTCAATTTTTTTTCCAAGCCCAATTCTTCATGAATCATATTTACAAATTCCCGAAACAAATTTCCAAAATTCCAATTTTGCCCTTGGCCTTTCTCCAATGTTTCCGCATTCAAACTTTCATAACCGGCATACACATGTTAAGAAAAATCCAAACATGACCTTATTCCTTACAATCGAGGTTATTTCCACTTTTCCAAGTACACGAAATTGCCGGATATAACACATAACAACGTGGAGTAGTCGTTGGAGGAAGGAAACCATTTGTTTTGGCAAAATACATCCTAGCCGTGTGGTGGAAAAGTTGAAGAGAAAAGGTGAGATTTAATCTTTATTTCTATATGTTATGCATGGTTTGTGCATGTTGTGGAATGTGGAAATGAATGAAATTTATGAAAATATGGATGTTGGAGTGAACCGTGCATGTGTGGTTTTGGCCGTGTGGGTGTAGTGTGGTGTAGGAATGAAGAATTAAATCTACTTGGCATTTTAGTTGTTGTTGTAATGTGTAGAATTGAATGAAACTCATGAAATATTGGAGTTGATAGTGTGGCCGAATGTGGGCTGAATTGGAGCTAAAGTAATCCTAATATAGCTTATTGCGTTGTAAGTGTAATGTTGCTAATGTGTCGATTGTTAGTATAGTTTATGAAATTGGAAGGCGAGGAATATGTTGTCGTGGTTGCTCTCGGATTTGGGGGGATTTCGGGTGACATGGTATCTTGGTTGGATTGGTAAAAATCTTGTGTGAATTGTTTAGAGTGTCCTCGAATATTGTTTGAATGGTTTCGGATTAGTAATTGAACGTGTAAATGTTGGTATTAATTTGGTTATATGCGGTTGAATTGAATATAAGTGAATGTCGTCGCATTATGTGAAAGAAGGTTGTTAATGTTAGAATGCGTTTTGAATTAATGATTGATGTTGTTAGAATGTTTGTTAATGCTTGTTGTTGGCCAATTTGGCCGGGTTAAATTCTCGGGGATGTCTAATTTATAGGGGAAATGCTGCCCAAATTTTTGTAGACAAAGTACTAATGGAATTGGATTCTTAAGTGTTATGGCTAATGGTTGATGCCTGATGATATTATTGTAGATCGTGAGAAGTCGGGACGTAAGTTCGGATTAGCTTAGAAAGCGGCTAAGGTATGTAAAGCTCAACTTTTCCTCCTTTGGCATGTCTTAGTTGAAAGTAAGTTATGACACGAATCTCGAGGTAATTCTATTCGGTGATCGAGCATGTTTATGATTCTTATTTGTTTCTTGATATTCATATTCTTAATATAGTCAAATTATGGTCTTTATGTTTTTCGCATGAATGGATTTCAAAGGTTGCACAAAAGTTTATTTTCAAAAAGAGTTTGTTCCTAACGATTCCGAAACTACGAACGTCGTAACTTTCACGAAAGGCTCGGATCGCTTCGATTTGTTCGTAGAAAGTTCTCAAGTGTATAATGTTCGTAACCCTTCCGAGGCGGACTCGGATTGGTTTGGCATATGACCACGATCCCTATGGTTTTGCTAATACGTGTACGATATATGCTATGTTTCCGTATAACGTCCGAAAGATATTTGATATAACTATGGTTCGATTTTCAAAGGACATTCCGTTTAGACCACTTCATTGAGTACGTGATTATGATTTTATATGCATATGGTTTCTCGCTCGCTCGTGCAAGCTCAATATGTCTTTCACCGAGTCCGGGCCGGGTACGTATTCGTGCTGACTTCTGCTGCATTGTTCACCGAGTCCCTCACTAGAGGGCCGGGTACGCTATATATATATATGTATGATGATATGATGATGTGATGAGATGGGGATGGCGGCCAGGATGGCATACCGAGTCCCTTGCTAGCGGGGCCGGGACACGCTAGGGCCGGGTACGGTATGTATATATATATATATGTATATCTGCATGCATACATAATTATGATATGATTTTACTCACCGAGTCCCTCACTAGAGGGCCGGGTACGGTATATATGTACGATGATATGATGACACGGTTATGATTTAATTTTACTTACCGATATATGTATATGCATGACAAATGTTTAAAAAGAACAAGTCTTGTGATTTTCTGGTCATTATACTTGTTTCTGTAGTTCCTATTTCGGTTATGATTCTGTTTTTCTGTACTCCATGCTTCACATACTCAGTACATATTCCGTGCGACCCCCTCTTCGGGGATCGCGTTTCGTACCGCGCGGTACACACCCGGATGCATTTGAGGATATTATTAGAAGATTGTCCGGCGGGGTTGGCGAGCTCCAGTTCCTTCGGAGTCTTTGCCGAGTCAGAGCATTATGTTACGACAGTTTGTTCTATGTTAGAGACTTTGCAGACAGTGTCGTGGGTATAAGATGTCGGTTATGTAAGCGGCTATGTAAGCCGATGTGTTATTATGCATTGTATTATAAGTTTATATGTTTCTATATGTTACAGACTTTCTTTGATTCGAGAAAGGTAAAAAGCATATTATTCTTCGAAAAAAACTCCCGTTATGTATTTGTGTTATGATTTGAGAGCCAGCGTGATTATGAGTGTTATGTGAGTCAGTGGGTTCGCTCGGCCCTAAATAAGGGTCGGGTGCCCATCACGCCCTAACAGAAATTAGGGTGTGACAATCACGAACCTGCTCCTCGATGATACCTAAGATACCATAAAAAACAACAATGGTATGCGCAGTACTAGGTACTCATTGAGTGTCTAAGGGACAATAGTTAATAAAACCAAAGTAAGGTAGTAATGTCACGACCCAACCCCGTAGGCTGCGACTAGTGCCCGAGCTGGGCACCCGTACACACTCATTAACCATAATCGGTGCACAAACCGCTTATACATATACAAAGATCAAACGGCAGACCATAGCTAGCATAATCAGATCTTATACATACAGAGAGGTGAAACGTCGCCCCAAATCTGTCACAAATACATATATACATATCGCTGTCACAACTTTCAGCAAATGATTTCACATATAAGCCAGCAAGACTGTCAGAATACGGGGGAACGTCCAAAACACAAATCACACAGACATGACTGAACAGTGGCTACCCATACCCGCACATATATGTCTACAGACCTCTAAGAGTAATAACAGAATCATATGACAGGACAGGGCCCCGCCGTACCCATGAAAAGTCATATACATATGCATCGAAAGAGTCTGTACCCAAACATAGGCTCCGGAACAAGGGAGCGCTCCAAGACAGCTGAACTGGAACCCTAAGCTAGTGGATCATCCAAACAAGTATCTGTACCTGCGCGGCATGAAACGCAGCCCCCGAAGAAAGGGGGTCAGTACGGAATATGTACTGAGTATGCAAAGGTGAAAAAACAAAATAGGGTCATAATCAGAACAAGAGATACAGAAAGTAAATGCAATATCCAAATTACCAAAATGCTTACTCATTAAAACATAAATCATGCATGGGGCTCTTAGAATATGGTCGCCCGCCCGTCATTGGCGCCATAACACAGCATAACACCAGAAGGTTTCATATCTCCGAATCCCCATCACACATCATAACACAAAGATAACGCCATAACACGGCATAACACCAAGTATAAACGGATCCGGCCACTCCGGCGAGGAGCTCGGTGAACCGTAACACAAAGATAACACGTAATATAACATAGTGCGCACGATAACATAACCGGCCCAGGACTCGGCGAAAGATGTAGTAACCATATGCACGAGCAGAGTCGTGGGAGACTATATGCAATTTAAAACATTTTTCAAAAACCTCATAAAATAGTCAATACGAACTATCATTTAGAACCAAGAGAATAGTCAAATCAAGTTTCCCACGAATGTCACTCGGGAACATATCGAATATAACTTTAGAGATTATGGATACGTTTCAAAACCATATGAAGTAGCTTATGGAAATCGAGAACATAATCTTCACTACAGACTCGATAGGTAAGTAAGTAATCGACGCTCGAGGGTTAAGGCGATAGTCATGCTAAGTTCTTTCAGAAGTCGTTAGAACTATACGAAGGAAAGTCGCGGGGCCCACGGACGAGCATCAACCCGATCCGAGTCCGCCTATGGAAAGCATAGTCATCATGCGCTACAGAGCCTCCTACGAGCATATCGAGGCGATCCGGTTCTATCTACGAAAGTTACGGCCCTTTTCGGATATAGAACCCTCTAGGACAAAACTTTTTATGCAGACTTTGAAATCCAATCATACCAAAGTCATAAGGGCCATTATTCTAGCACATTACAAGTGGCAACATTAAGAAGTAAATAAGAATCGTAGACATGCTCAGATCGCAAGAATAAAGTGACCCCGAGGCTCGTAGCATAGCGTACTTACAACTAAGACATGCCAAAAGAAAGAAAGCTTAGGCTTTACATACCTCGTCCGCTTCCTAAGCTAATCCAAACTCAAGTCTCGGCTTCTCAAAATCTACAATAACATCATTTGGCACCAAACATTAGTCATAAGGGCTTAGAAATCCAATTTTAAGTTAGCATTTCATTTACGTAAATTTAGGCCAAACATCTCCCCTATATATTTAACAACCTCGAGAATTCAACTCGGCCAAATCTCCAACAACAATACCAACAACCATACTAATAACATCAACAATTAATTCAAAATGCATTCTAGCGTCAATAACTCTTTTCTACATAATTCGAGAACATTCCCTTTACGTTCAAATTAATCACATACAATCAAACCAATACCAATGCACATACATTCAAATACCAATCTGAAACCATTCAAACAAAACTCAAGAACATTTCAAACATTCCGCACCATGATCGAAACAACCCAACCATTATACCATGGAACCCGAAACCTTCCACTTCCATAGGAACCACGACAACACATTTCTTTCTTCAAAATTCACAAACTACGCCAATGAGCCACACTTTAACAACATTATTATTATAAATACAAGAAACTATACTAGAATCACATTAGTTCTAAAACAGCCCAACAACAACCACACTTCAATTTGAATCATTTAACTTTCATTTTACAACATAAAATCCACAACACAACATCCTAAACATACCAAATGAAATTAGTTCTTCACTTCTACACTACACCATACATACACGGCCACAACACAACACACATATTTTCATGAACTTCATTCATTTCTACATTTCACGACATGTACAAATCATCCCTAAAACACATAAAGAAGATTAAACCTCACCTTTTCCCTTCAACTTCACTATTCGGCTAGACTTGTTCATGACAACAACGAACGGTTTTCTTGCTGTAACAACTACTCCACGTTAACGAGGACCTTCCAATTGGCGGAGAAACTAGAAGAAAAATAATTTTTCTTGATCAACTTCCATGGTGCCATGTTCGGCCACCATGGCCGAATATTGCCCTTCATTTTTTTTCTCCAAGCTTCATGAATTTTCTAAGGGGTGGAAAGATGAATATCAATGATCTTATTAGTCATCAATGTGTACATATATAATTCACACAAGTGGACCCATGGCCCACTCCCTCCACACGGCCACATAGGCCCTTCATGAAATTTTATTTTCACTTCTAGCCCCCTACAAATGTAAAGTGAGCACATGCACCCTCTCATGGCTTCAAGCAATTGGCCAACCATGGGTGGGACCCACACCACCTCCCACGGCCAACATGGCCATTTCATGAAAAATTAATAACTTTCCATAATTCAATTTTAACCCCAAATTTTTCTTAATATTCCATATCAATAAAATCATAAGCAACTTATGCCTTAAAACAAAATCGAAGGTCCACAAGTCTCAACCTCGTATCCCGGAATAGTCTTGCCCTTAGCTTTTCATGGTTAGCTCGGATTATCCCAATGTACAAAATACGGGATATAACAAGTAAAATCATTTAAATGATATCAAAAGAAACAGTTCGACTCGAGAGAATAAGTAAGCTAGTAAACTAGGGAAATCACCAATTCTAGTCAACATTCAGGAATATATCAAGCTCCACTTACGTTACTGTTCACATAATTCTATGTTTCACTTGCGAACTCAAGGTTTGCACAAGCCACTCACTGGCAATAAGGATACAAAACAAGCCACTGGTGGTGGTCATGTCCGCCCTTTTCTCGGTACGGTGGAATCATATCATCACACACATCATACATTTATCATCATTCATGTCATAATCTCATCATCATGCACACTATGTATTTGTCATCATACATAACATACGTTTATCATCACCATACATTTCATAGACATATCGTGGCTTATCTTAACTTAACGTCATCAAAGCATATATATATATATATACATACCATACACTCATTATCATACATTTTATAGGTACTTTGTAAGCTAGCATCAACATACATATCATAGGTTTACAACTATTAATAGTCTTATGAGCATATCATGGCTCTATTATGATTTAGTATCATTAGATACATGTATATGCACATACATCATCACAACATATATTGGGACTCATAGGCATCTATAGCCATGTCGGGGTGACGTAAGGTTATGGAACCCCGATTACATTATGGAGTAATCAGATTACCGTATCTCACCTTGAAGGGACTAATATTTTAAGGTGAGTGTACCTAAGAAGAAGCATCAATAGAATCATACTTAGAGTCATTGACTTCGTGGGCGTCATTTCTCACTCTAGGACTCTTTTGATTTAGCTCATCATCGTCACTTACCGTGCCCGTGTCTTATCTCTCTTCTTTATCTTATACATGTATAGCTCCCTATAGTCATGGACTCATCGTCATTACTATCGTGCTCATAATAGATCTCTGATCTTTCTCTTGTATGGCTATTTATGAACGTAGGCTCTTAGTTCTTCGAAATTTGAGAGATTCATGGGGACGGAGGAAAATCATACCTTGAAGGGAAAGAGACTAACATTTTACGATGGGTCTATCAACAATGAATAATAGCAAGGAGGCGTACGAAGGTCATTAGCTTTGTAGACATCTTGTATCATAGGTTTTAGGATCTCTAGACTCGGGTCATCATCGCATTCATGATATACTTCTTACTTCATCCCATGCGAGCTCTTTATAACGTAGGCTCATCATTTTCGACACATACATATATGTAGAGAAGTCATCGGAAGATAGGAGGATTCATACCATAGAGTCATGCCTTAGAAGAAAAGGTTGAGTCTTACATACCTTTGTCATTCAACTATTCGATTGCTTGCTCGTTCTTCTTTAAATGCTCGCGTCTTTACCTTCAATGTGATTCGTATCAACATTAGTTAGACAATCATGAGAGCGTACTTACTAGAGCTATAGAAAATTGGGCAGCGTTTCCTTTGTTTATACTACTTTCCGCCATATTCCATATCAACCCTTAACATTCATAACAACGATCACAATATCATAAACAATAAGCATCATGCACTCGCATTATCCACATTTAGAAATTTCACTCCAAATTCTCCATTTTCATGACCAAAGTTCACTATCGTGTTCTTTCACATAAAATACTTATTTCATGTTCTAAATGTCATTTATAACGTATTCATAATCTCAACATATCAATATCCACAACTCAAACCAAACTTCTAGTCATCAACAACACTATTATCTTCTTTATGACCCATTTCATATATTTTTTTACCACCAACGTGTTTCAACTTTACAATACTCCTAACATCATGAAAATACCATAAAACATACCTTAGATGATGAAGGAACAAGCCTTGGATGATAATACACCTCTTGCACCAAAACCCTATTTCACCCTTTCTTGAATTTCTTGGTTTAGATGGCTTTAATGAGGTTTCATACACTTGATTCTTGTTGGTTTGATGAAGTTAATCACAATTTTTCCTTGAATTCGTGTGGTTGAAGTGTATGGAAGGTTCTAGAGGCTTTGAGAGAGATGGAGAGGTGTATGGGATGAAATAAATGAAGTGGGAATGCATTTATAAACTTGGAACATTTCAGCCCGTCGGGAGTTCCACGGTCCGTGGAACTTGATGCTGTCCGTGGAACTGGTCGTGGTTCATGACCAGTCAGCCACCTCCTCTGCTGGCAGTTCCACGGACCCATCCACGGTCCGTGGAATATTATATGGGCCGTGGAAGTGGTCGTGGAACTCACTGCTTCTCCGAAATTGTTCCCGTCGTTTCGTTTGATCTCCAATCCTTATGGAGCCTTCTTAGCACTTGTTTATCACTTCATTAGCAATCTAATGGACGTTATAACTCTTCTCTAAAACATCCTTAAGACATCATTAGTTCAATACTCGTAGTTTGCCCGACACGCTCAACTTATAACCCGCTTTTCTTAACAACTTTCTTTCCTTAACTCGAATGTCCTTCAAATCTTATTTAGAATCATCAAATTCTAGTTTTTACTTATGGAAACATCGTATACTTCGTACTCCTCATTATCCTATTCACTGTGCATCAATAAAAAAAATTTCGAGGTGTAACATTCTTCCCCCCTTAAAAACATTCGTCCTCGAATGTTAAACACTCGGGGATTCTACGAAAATTTCGCCAGTTTCCTTTGTAATATGGCACTACCACCCTATCACAACAACCCATAATATCAATGCCTCACAGGGCCACAACATAATAACATTAAAATTGGCCACACACGACCCATTTGCATAAAAGAAAAGCATACATACCTTATAACTTCGATGTTTCATCATATATCTCTTCCGGGGATTGAAATAAATGCGGGCATGTGGACTTCATCTTCTCTTTCACTTCCCAAGTCATCTCTTCTCGGTTGCTATTTCTCCACAAAATCTTAACTGAGGCCACTTCTCTGGTTCTAAGCCTCCGTACCTACCTATCCGGTATGGCAACGGGTTTTTCATCATACACTAGCTTTACCGTTACCCGAACATCATTTACTAGGACGATTCTGGTAAAATCACCAACACATTTACGAGGCATCGAGGCATGAAAACTGGATGGACTAACTCCAAATCAGGGGGTAAATCTAATTCGTAAGCCACTTGGCCTACTTTGCGCACCATTTCATAGGGTCCGATATACTAGGGACTTATCTTCCCCTTCTTGCTAAATCTCACAACGCCTTTCATTGGCGACACTTTCAAGGATACCCAATCTTTCATCTAAAATTCAAGTCTCGTCGACCCTTCTTCTTGCTCAACAATGACATTAAGTCTTACCTGGCTTGCAAATCTATCCCACTTGGTTTCATTGATAAAGTATAAATACAAGCAAGTTACATAATCGTTCTTGAGTGATTCGTGTGCATACACCCATACATATACATGCATCCATATCCGTATTCATATTCGTGTTCGTAGCCGCATTTTCATTCATACTCGCATTCATCTACATATTCACCTTCGTAGCATTTCTATATCCATAACATTTTTTGTACTTGCGTTCGTATCATATACATATCACATGTATTACATTTGCTTAGCATATTCGTGCTCATATTGATTTCATATACATAGCATTCCTGACCACGAGGGTTCAGTGTCATACATAGGTACATATATGTATAAGGTCATAGGCACCTTTAGCATCATTACTATCGTCGTCCATTACACCTATCTGTCACATCTTAGGGTCTATCGTTCAATTCCTATACTTAGGTTCTCTTTACACGCTCCCCCCCCCCCCTTTAAGGGTTTTGCCTGTACCATTCTCCAATCCGTTGTTTCACCTTCAATTCTTGATTTCATATATATATATATATATATATATATATATATATATATATATCCCTTGCTATACTACATCTTATCCAGGCCGTTTCCCATGATGTATAACTTCGATGATTTACGTGTAGGATATTAACATGCTCTTCTTATAATTTTGTAATCAATGATACAACAGGCATAGCAACCCGAACAAGGATGTATTTCACTTAGCTCATCTGGCAGTTATAAGTCGATGTCTACATTCACTCCAATTAACAACCTTCATCCCGTGGGAATGTTCACAATAGTAGTATGTCTAGTTACCCAATACTAGTTATGTAACTTGCCTCTCTTCAATACCCAAAATTCACTTATAGCATCACCTTTCCCTCTTTCTATCATCTCACGTTATTCCTCTCTTCCCTATAATCGGCTAATAGTAACCATAAATGCATTTTTTTTTCTAAAAGCCCGACATTTCTTTTTCCTTTCTTTTCAAGGGTCTAAGTCTCCTATACCACTAACACCACTTCTTGCCTCATACTCCGTTACTTTTGTGTCGCATTCAACATTGATTCCGAAACCCATCATAATCATGTCGTATTTGTCATTTCTAGCAGCCTTACTTTATTGCTCTATCATTGTACGGTAAACTCATAATTCATGGCCACCTCTTTCTCTCCAACTTATCCTTGTATACACTTTACTCGTTCTGCCTTAGTGGAGGATATTCGTAGGAGATGCGTTTTCCTTTTCTCATAATACAACTTATTTCTTAAGCACCCATACTCGTATATTTCCTCTTCCTTCCGTGTCCGTACTCAATTCTCTACATTCCTTCTCTACTTACCCAATTACCTCCCTCTTCATAACCAATCCTTATTCCTCGCACATGGGCCCCTTTCCTTAACTCAATACTGCTTTGTCCTTCGGAACACATCGCCCTTGTACACTCCGTTCTTAATCACTCATTTCAGCTGGCCTTCTCTCTTCCTCACGACAATTCTGTCTATGGTTCTCGCAATCTCTTTTAAATTCCAAGGAAAATTTCAGTAAGGTTCCCCTTGTAAACATAACAATCTCACAATCTGTATATAGTCCAATAAAACACGTCCCATGACTTAATAGGACCTGTATCGGGACACACATGATATGCAATTCAGCGACATAAGATCACTTACCATTAAAGGACATAAATAATAGAGCTTGTCTCATAAGTCATGTCGCCACACTCGGTCGGGAAGTCCATTTTATATATATATATATATATATATATATATATATATATATATATATATATATATATATATATATATATATATATATATATATATATATATTCATGTGTCACGACCCAACCCCGTAGGCCGTGACTAGTGCCCGACCTGGACACCCGTATACATACCTATTAGATATAGTCAAACAGAGGCTATGACAATATGGAACTTTAGAAAATAACTCCGAAAGTTCATAGCTTCATCACATATGTATATTCAGATAAACTGTCTCCTGAGGAGTCACAACTGATCAAATCATAAAATGGTACGCAAGCCGACAAGGTTGCCACTACACATCAATATCATGTCATATGCAAGCCGGCAAGGCTGCCACTACGGACGGACATCATATCATAGCACATCGTATAGACACAGCTGAACGTAACCGATACACAATCCACATATATGTCTCTGAGACCTCTAAGAGTACGAATAGCAAAATATGACAGGTCGGTGGCCCCGTCGTACCCCCGGATAACATATACATATATATATCGTAGGATCTCGTACTAAAAGTTTAGACTCGAACAACGGAGCTCTCCGGAGACAGTGAGTAGAAGTCCTATGCCGACGGGTCACCAAACGATTATCCGTACCTGCGGGCATGAAACGCGGCCCCCTCGAAGAAAGGGGTCGGTCACGAAATATGTACCGAGTATATAAATCATGAAATACGATAAAACGTGATTATAACCGAAATAAGAAGTACAGAAACGAGTACAATAACCAGAATACCAAAATGCTTGCTTTTGAAGCACAAATCATGCATGTCAATATCATATATCATATCCGGCCCATTATAAGACTCGGTGAACATGGTCGCCACCCCGTCTTTGGCGCCATAACACAGCATACTCCAGAACACAGCATAACTCCGTATCACGGCATAGCTCCGTATCACAGCATAGCTCCGTATCACAGCATAGCACCATAACACAGCATAACACCATAACACAGCATAACACCATAACATATATATACCGTACCGGCCCTCTAGTGAGGGACGCGGTGAACAATGCAGTGAAACTGTGCACGATAACATACCCGACCCGGGACTCGGTGAAAGACATACTGAGGCATGCACGAGCAGAGCAATGAGAAACTATATGCAATTTAAAACATTTTCAAGACTCAATGGAATAATCTAAACGAACTGTCATTTGAAAATCAGAACAATAGTTATATCAAATATCTTTCGGATGTCACTGTGGATTACATCAGAATAGAACTCCGGGAATCATATATACGCATCAGGGTATGTCAAAGTCTCAATGGAATAATCAACACGAATTATCATTTGAAAATCAATACAACAACCATATCGAATACCTTTTGAATGCCACTCGGAAACATATCAAACATCCCTCAGATGTCATCATAAGTATATCAAAGAGCCATCAAGAAGTAGGAATCATAGTCATATGTCAACATAGTATGAAACATCTTATAGAAGTTCAAAGGACACTAGTTATTATAGAGTTCCTAAGAATGGGAACGGATATATATCGACTATTATCCAACGTACGAAACACATTGAAGAGGGAGGCTCAATCTCTTGAGAGTTCTAACATCAAAAAGTGAATAAGAATCATAAATCACACTTAAAACTTATGAATAGAATTACCCCAAAGTTCACATCATTCATCACCTAGATCTAAGACATGCCAAACGAAAGAAAGGACGAGACTATTACATACCTGTTGACGACTAATCGCAAAACCATTCGCTTTGTCTCTCTTTTTAGCCTATTTAACATAAAGGTAATGTTATCGTTAGTAACTATACTTTCTAGTTCATAAATCCGTAGCCCATCGCTTTATAGAACTTATTCTTTAACCTATACATCCTCGTTTAGGGTTTTCCATTAGTTAAGGGCTTAACGAAAATCCACAGCGTTAACCACATTTCCATATATATTTGCTTAGCCCGAATTTCCAATCATTCTCCATTGACACAAAAATACAACAACTTGAACCATTATATATGCATATAAAATTCTCACAATCCAGCCCATAACAACTCTAAATCCATTTCAACCTACAATTTCCTATAATATCAATTTTATGCATTTTCTTGCTTCCAATTTCGTCCAATCCAATTTTAATAACTCCATTACAACACTATTTACACAAGTAGACCATAAAACCAGAAAATCTTACCTTAATTTTCTGAATTTCTACTCTTAATTGCTCCAATTTCGCAATTTCTTCTTCCTCGATTCAATATCCAATGTTGCTATCATCTCCTTGAACTTGTACTACACTTGAAAATTAATCAAAACAAGGAACCAAATTTTTTTTCCCAACAGCCATGGCAATGTTCTTTCTTTTTTTTTTTTCTTCAATTCTTTCTTGCTCTTTTGTTCTTGATTAGACTAAGGCATGGATTATGACTTAATGAGTCTTTTTCCTGATTTATATATGAGCCTTCCAAGCACTACACGTGCTCCCCTTTTGTGTCATCTTTCCCTTTTTTTTTTCTTTTTTTTTTAAAAAAAAACTATCGGGTGGGGCCCACTTGATTATTAATCTCAATTAATTTAATTAATCAATAATTCTTTCTTAATAATCTAATCCCAATTAATTAATCCCAATTCTCCATTAATATTTCCATGCCGATTAAAATTTATAAGCAATTCGTGCATTAATAAAAATCGGGGATTAAAAGTCCTTGTTTCGTATCCCGAAATAATCTTGTCCTTGGACTTATGTCAATTAACTTACGAATAATCCGTCGTATAAAAATACGGGGCATAACATCCTTCCCCCCTTCAGAACATTCGTCCTCGAATGTTAAACTAGTCTTATAAGGTCTTTCAAGGATCTCGGGGGAGTTTCTTTTATTACTATAACATATAGTGCCATCTATCAATCAATGTAATCAAGTGAGGAATTTAGATTATCTGTAGGCATAGGGAACAGGTAAGGATACTTATCCTTCATCTCCTTTTCGTCTTCCCAGGTTATCTCTTCCCTGCTATTACTTCGCCACAATACCTTAACGGAAACCACACCCTTAGTACGCAATTCTCTCACTTGACGATCGAGTATAGTTATAGGGTTCTCCTCATAAGACGGCTCCTCCGTTACTTGGACATCATCTATGGGGAATACTCTAGAAGGCTCACCAATACATTGTATTTACGAAGCATCGATGCGTAAAAGACCGGATGCACTGCTTCCAAATCATAGGCAACCTTGCCTACCCTATGAATAATCTGATAAGGTCCGATATACCTCGGGCTAAGCCTCCCCTTCTTGCCGAATCTCATTACACCCTTCATGGGTGACACCTTCAAGAATACCCGATCGCCAACCTGGAACTCTAAGTGTCGACGTCGATTATCTGCGTATGACTTTTGTCGTCTCTGGGCTGCTAATAACCTTCCCTGAATAAGCCTCACCTTATCAATAGCTTGCTGAATCATATCTGGGCCGATTAACTTATTTTTACCAACATCGAACCAAACGATAGGCTACCTGCACTTCCTGCTATGCAAGGCCTCATACGGTGCCATCTGGACACTAGAACCGTAGTTATTGTTATAAGCAACTCAATAAGTGGCAAATGATCATCCTTTTACCTTTAAGGTCAATAACACGGCCCGCAACATATCTTCTAGCGTCCGAATAGTACGCTCGGCCGTCCGTCGGTCCGAGGTGGAATGCTGTGCTAAGACTCACTTGTGTTCCCAATCCTTCCGGAATGATCTCTAGAGGTTAGCGTAAACGAGGCTCCTTTGTTTGATATAATAGATGTGGAAACTCTCGTGAAGTCTTACTATCTCCTTAATATATAATTTTGCATATTCCTTAGTTGAATAAGTAGTCTGACCGAGAGAAAATGGGTTAATTTTGTCGCCTTATCCACGATAATTCATATAGAGTCATACTTCTGTGGAGTGCGAGGTAAGCTTGTAATGAAGTCCATATTTTGAAATCTTCAGCCTCCTGTATTACTTCTCAATGTCTTTAAAAGACTTTAACTGGTACTCTATCTTTTTAACTCTTAATCTCAATCCTTAGAGTTGGCTATCAATTAGCGCTGGAGTTCCCTCCTATAATAACTTACATAGTCGCTCCGTGCCCTGTCTATCATTAACTGGTATAATTCTAAAAGAATTTGACATATAAATTCACCATCTTTTAGTAACCAGCTTGTTCTGATCGTCTCACTTAAACCATTCTATAATTCCCTTAACCCAACTTGTAACACTCTAGGCACATTATCTCGTGTCATTTCTTTATCTTTAATTCAAACTCTTCTATTGCCCCTTTGCTCAGATTTTTGCTCTTAACTTTTTCCGTCATTATGTTGTTGCAATCTTTACAAGAATATGCGAAGGTGCTCAAATTAGCCCAAGAAATACCTTAGCGTCGCTTCATTAATTCTTATATTTTACCTTGTCTTCTCCTCTCTTATTTTACAACCGGTATCGGGATAGATCTTTAGTTCAACCACGGCCATGTCCTGTTTGCCCTCAGTATTAATTCTATCTCGGTAACTTAGCTTAAACCATCTTTACATTTTTCCTTTAAGTACCCAAAATATCATAACCGTATTGTCATTATTGAATCCTTACTCCTCTTATCAAGTACTCACTCACTTGGTCTTACGCTTAACATACAAATATTCGTAGGTTGCATAACTATTCTTGTACAATTTGTATAAGGTATATTCAATCTTAGACATAGTCTTTCCGTCTCCTGGTTCATTCTGCTTTACATATCTCATTCATACTAAAACTCGCTCGTCCTATTTTGTCATACTTCTTTCCCTTCCTTTATTCACTCTTTGATTTCCTCATTTCCTACCATAGGAGATTTTCTATTCCCTCTCCTTGTTACTTATAAGTCGCAATATCATTGGCGAACAACTCTATAGCCAACATCTTGGCCTTTAATCCAGTATAGCATCGCTATCCTTTATCATATCTCTTAAGTTATTCGATACCATCCTCTTGTCATACTCTTCTTTTTATGCACATCCACTTTCTAACGTCATGTCGTTCAAGGTCTCTACAAAAACTTCTTAGCACTTCCTCAAATACCATCCTGACTTCTATCCATTTATTGCTGGCTTTCGGATCTTACTAACTTGTTTCAGCAAGGGTCTCATTTGGAGTTTAAGCATCCATATCAAATATATTGCAGTGTCGATTGTTTCCATCTCATTCTAGCATTTCTCTCACCCACTTCCCCCCTTAAGGGTGTACTTATACCATTATCCGTTTATACTTTGCTCCATGTCCCTATTTCCAATCTCAAATTCATCCAATCCCTTTTTCCAATCCACTTGGTACTGTGCCATATCCATATCTTTCTTTATAATTTATAACTTGATTATCCACGTACAAAACCTTGACTAAATCACGAAGCGACGAGAACCTTTCCATATATAGTGCAAAATTTCATCTGATAATCTGTACTCGAGTAATGCGACCAATGTAACAACTCATCCTAGGCCACATTCCACTCATTCCAATCAATAGTTAATTAGTACTTGTAGTCGTTCCAATCTCAATTAGGCAGCACTTATATTCCGACGATAAGTGTCCAAAGTTCTCTTGAAATATTATCTTTATCCCAACCTATATCATCTATTTCCTTTGATGAATTTATAATACACCATTTGTTCCTCAAGCCTACCGTCTTTGTCCTTTAAGGATTCCACTATTTTCGAGGTGAAGTCGTGTACACGCAGTACTCCTTTATGCCTTATGCCTTTTTACCCTTGTTGTGTACCCAACACTGGCTTCTAACTTACTCAAAAACATATCAAGTTCATCTTAATAATGGCCTTATCTTATCACTATGTCGTCGTACTACACCTTTAAGTTCATAACTATATATTCCCTTTCGTTCCATACTCGTACTCAATTAATTACGTCTATATATGCTTCCGTTAGAATTCCCTTATCATTTCTCCCGTCTATGTCTATCTTTTATTCTGCACACGAGGAATCTTATGCTACCTCTGTATCATTCGGAACACATTACTTCCGCATAATCCTTTTCTCATTTTCAAAACGTATTCTGTTCATCCATGTTTATTCGTATCATACCAGTCATTTTCTAGCATTCATTCTACCTCGTTACTCATCTTTTTATAACTTGGTCTTTCACAGTCCCGTCACTTATAGTACTCGTGTCCTCAGCTACACATGTCATGATCTATTACTACACTGTTATCTCGCTTTTTTCTTATTTCCTTCTTTCAATTAACTCTTTCTTTTCTGGTGCTCGCTATCATTTCCGTTATTATATAACCTTTATTCTAAACTTTCCCTACAGAACTTGATAAGTTTTTCTTGCTTGTTCTACAACTCACTTTTCTGTTTCACACTTGCCTTTATACTCTAATCACATAGATCCTGTCATATCTTTTAATCACTTCCTCACTAGGCTTTACTCATTTTTATAACAATCCTCATTATATTCACATTATATCCTATTCGTATTCAATCCTATAGTGTAACACTTCTTAACCTTATTCACGATTCTTACTATGGGTTGATTACACTCGGTGGAGTAAGCATACTTAACCTTTTACCCTTTCTGGTCAACCTTATCCTTAATATCTCACAAGTTGTCTTATCAATACATTCATATCCGTCACAATTCTTTTTCCTCTGTACTTTTGTCTTAATCACACTATTACTTCTTTTAACTATAAAATCGTCACAATTTATCCCTGCTTATCAATTCAGTCGGTGCCTTAATATAACACTTTATCAAGATTTGCCAGCCTTTTCTAAATCATCTCTTAGTATCGCTAGCCCTTTCCAAATTCCTTTTTACCATATCGACATCGACCTCCTAATTATTATCACCATTAATTCGTCAATTAACTTATTTCTCGAGGTCAGCCCATACTCGTAACTTAGTCAAATCCTATCATTACTATTGGACACGACCTTTCAAGACATATTACAAACCTATATCTCATTCTCTTTTTATTTCTATGAAAATTTTGCGCGAGTTTCCCCGTATTTCTTACTATCTCAAATATATCGCACGCAGAAATACCAACAATGCCTCACAGGCCAACATATATATATATATATATATATATATATATATATATATATATATATATATCATATATATATCACGCCACACGGGGCTCCCAATATCAACAACGGATGAAAATGATGAACTTACCTCGTGTGTGCCCAACTCAACTCGCATTTTCGTTACACTTTCTTGTTTACTTTCCCTTTCAATCTTCAACTTTACATTTCAATCGTACTTCAATACCTTACCCGACATATATCTTTCGTACCTTTGCTTACTCGCGTGCTTTGTAACTTCCAATATCGTCGGTCACTTTTTCGTCGATGTCGTTCTTCCGTCGAAATCAAAGGTCAGTATAAGGAATCTCATTTCCTATGACTTGGCTCTAGCCCACGATCTTAGAAATGAAAGAAAGATAACATCCTAAATGTCATGTAGCATCCTGTTTATAGATGTGGTGCACAACACACCGATAAACAAAACTCTACTAGACACGGTCTGTAGACACTCCGAGGATGAACTGCTCTGATACCACTTTTGTCACGACCCAACCCCGTAGGCCGTGACTAGTGCCCGAGTTGGACACTCGTATACACCTGATAACTATAATCGTCCACAACTAGCATAATAAAGAACTTATATATAGAAAGGCATGACGTCGTCTCAAAATTCGCATATATATACATATCACAACAACTTTCCGTCTCCCGAGGAGTTACAACTTTCAATAGATAACATCGTATATGTAGGCTATCATAATATAAGCCGAAAGGCTATCATAACACACATAATATCATAAATATGTATATATATATATCTATGCAAGCCGACAAGGCTTCCACTACACACACATCCCAAAACATATATATCATACGCAAGCCGACAAGGCCTGCCACTACGAATGGGAACGCCCCAAAACATAAGTCATACGTATAGAACCGAACTAAAGTAACTATACACAAACCCACACATATGTCTATAGACCTCTAAGAGTACGAATAGAAACATATGACGGGACAGGCCCCGTCGTACCCCCGGATAAACATATATATATATATAAGAGGATCGAACCAAAAGTATAGGCTCCGAACAAGGGAGCACTCCAAGATAGTTTAATAGATATCCTAAGCCGATGGATCACCAAAACGATTATCCGTACCGCGGGCATGAAACGCGTTTCCCCCCCCCCCCGAAGAAAGGGGGTCGGACGAAATATATACCGAGTATATAAAGCATGAAATACGATAAATAGGATTATAACCGAAATAAGAAGTACGGAAAACGAGTACAATAACCATAATACCAAAATGCTTGCTTTTGAAACACAAATCATGCATGTCAATATCATATATCATATCCGGCCCATTATAGGACTCGGTGAACATGGTCGCCACCCCGTCTTTGGCGCCATAACACAGCATACTCCAAACACAGTATAACTCCGTATCACGGCATAACTCCGTATCAAAGTCATAACACCATAATAGCATAACACCATAACACAAAGATAACACCATATATAATATATATATACGTACCCGTCCCTCTAGTGAGGGACTCGGTGAAAGATGTAATAACGGATGCACGATGCGAGAGTAGTGAATAACCATATGCATATAAATCATCTTTTGAGACTCAATAGATAAGTAGACTAACCAACGCTCGAGTATCAGGACGATAGTCATACTTAGTACTCTTTGAATATCATTATGAACTATATCAAAATAAAGCCTCAGGGATCATAGACATGTATCAAATTAATACGAAACAGCTTATGAAAGTTATGGTCATTAGTCATTAGTCATTATGAAGTCTTTCAAGAATAGGAACTTTTACGCATCGTTTACTATCCAATCATATAGAAACTCGAGGGCAGTAGCTCGACTATATTAAGAATTCTAACATCAAGAAGTGAATAAGAATCATAAACATGCTCGGAACTTATGAATAGAGTTACCCCAAAGCTCATATCGTATCTTACTTACATCTAGGACATGCCAAAAGAAAGAAGGGATAGGCTTTACATACCTTTAGCGTTTACTCACAACACAACACGTATACGCCGCCCAATAATGTCTCAACCTTTATTAAGACGTCAAGAACTACGGTTAAGCTACGGGGAATTCAAAACGTATTCTAACGTTAGTAACTCCTTTCTCGATAATTAGACGACGCTTCACTTCTATTCAAATCAACTACATACAACCATGCCAACATCACTAATCATGCATTTAAGTATCAACCCGAGACTATTCAAACATGACTCGAGGAAACTCCGGACAGCCCGTACAACACTCCAAAACAGCCCAACCAACACACAATACAACATATAATCTTCCAAGTTCAACAAGAATAACAACAACACATTCTCCTCTTCCAAATTCATGAAATATATCAACAACCACACGTTAACAACATCATTCACATAAATGTAAGAAACTATATTAACATCATATTAGCTTCTACAACAGCCCACAAACAATTACAACTCCAACTTGAACCATTAAACCCTTCATTCTCATCATAATATCCATAACAACAACAACCAAAATAACAAGTAAAATCAATTCACCATATCCTACAAAAACAGCCTCTACACGGCTTCAACACCAACACGCATAGTTCCATAAATTCCATTCATTTCTACACACTACAACATGTTCAAAACCACCCTTAATACATGTAAAAGAAAGTTAAATCTTACCTTAAACACTTGACTTCTCAACTTGCTAGAACTTGTGCCTTGAATTTAATACTTGTTCTTGCTATCTAGGATCAATCCCACGTTGTTTTACACCTTCCAAAGAGTTGATTACTAGAAGAAAATTATTTTTTTGATCAAAGCTTCCAAGTTCATTCTCGGCCAGCCATGGCCGAGAGCTTCTCTCTCCCTCTCTAGGTTTTCTTGAGTTGGTGAAGATGAAATATGACTTTCCTTGTCATCAATTTGCTATTTATATCATGTCTATATGTTGGACACATGTCCCACTCATGGCTTGAGCCAATCAAATGTGGCCAAGCCATGGGTGGGACCCACACGGCCACTTATGGATTAATTAGTGACTAATTAAACTTTTAATCGCACTTAATAATCTAATCATGGTTAATTAATCCCTAATCTCCATTGATATTTCTATACCAAGTAAAATTTATAAGCACTTGTGGATTAAAACAAAATTGGAGGTTAAAAGTCTCTACCTCGGATCCCAAAATTGTCTTATCCTTAACTTATCATGATTAGTTTAAAATATCCCAATGTACAAAAATACGGGATATAACAGATACATGCTTCGGACACCGAATCGGTGGAGTTAGCGTCCTATAGATTGAGGGATGTTACGGTTCATTGGTATACGGTTTGGATGGCTTCACGGGGAGCCAATGCACCTTCCCCGGTATGGCAAGAATTTGTAGATGCATTTCTCCGATATTATTTGCCTCCAAAAGTTCGGCGAGCTAGAGCCGACAAGTTTTTCAATTTGAGGCAAGAAAGCATGAGTGCTCTAGGGTATAGTCTCCGCTTCAATTCTTTGGCTAGGTATGCTTCGGCCATGGTAGCGGATATGGGTGACCGAGTGCACCGGTTTTTGAAAGGCCTAGGGCCACATTTGATGGATAGATGCTTGACCGCATCCCTTGAGGACAACATGGATATTTCACGCATTCAGGCCCATGCTCAGAATTTAGAAAAAAGTTTACAACAACAAAGAAGTGAGCGTGAGCATGATACAGGGCATAACAAGAGGGCTAGATCTTCGGCTCCAATGAGTATAGAGGTGGGCATAGGCAGTAGTTTTCGAGGCATTCAGGACATTCTATGATTAGTGTGCCTCCACAGTTTTCAGGCCAGAGACTTGATAGATGTACTCATCCCGGGCCGAGTCAGAGCTTTTCGGGATCTCAGTTCAGGCGAGGCCACCCATACCACGATGTTCCCAGTGTGAGAAGTTACATTGGGGTCAGTGCAGATAGGGTTCAGAGGTTTGCTATTCATGTTGTCGGCCAGGCCATATTATGTGTGATTGCCCCTCAGTTAGTGGCAGAGGTAGGACCCAGCCTTTAGGGTCGATGGCAAATCTTCGGCATCATACGCCTGTGGGGCCGGGTTCGCACGCCGGCAATCGGTGTGGTAGAGGCGGGGGAGAGTCCCCGTTCTAGCGGTCCTCGGACCGTATTTATGCTTTGGCTGGTCACTAAGATCTTGAGTCTTCTCCTGATGTTGTCACAGGTATATTATCGGTACTTTCTCATGATGTATATGCTTTGATAGATCTTGGCTCTACATTGTCATATGTTACTCCATATATTGCGAGTCGGGTTAAAGTCAAACCGGAGTTGATTAAACCTTTTGAGGTGTCCACACCCATTGGTGAATCTGTAATAGCTAGCCGAGTATATAGAAATTGTGTAATTGTGATTTGTGGTCGCCGTACCATGATTGACTTGCATGAGTTAAAAATGGTGGATTTTGATGTTATTATGGGCATGGATTGTGGCTTCTTGCTACGCCAATGTTGATTGTAGAATGAAAATGGTTCGCTTCTAATTTTCGGGGGAACCAGTTTTAGAATGGAAAGGAAATACGACGTCATCAAAGGGTAGGTTTATTTTTTCTATCTAAAGGCAAGGAAAATGATCACAAAAGGTTGCATTTATCATCTAGTTCAGGTTCAAGATGTAGAAGCTGAACCGCCGATTTTTCAGTCAGTTCCCATAGTGAATGAATTTTCGGATGTGTTCCCGGATGGGCTTCCAGGTCTCCCTCCTGAGCGGGAGATTGATTTTGCTATTGATGTGTTGCCAGAAACCAAGGCTATATCTATTCCTCCTTATCGAATGGCTCCCGCAGAATTGAAAGAGTTGAAGGAGCAATTGAAAGACTTGCTTGAGAAAGGCTTTATGAGGCCTAGTTCATCCCCGTGGGGAGCACCCGTATTATTTGTCCGAAAGAAAGATGGCTCCTTGAGAATGTGCATTGATTATCGGTAACTGAATAAGGTGATGATTAAGAATAAATATCCTCTTCCGAGGATTGATGACTTATTTGATCAATTACAAGGTGCCAGATGGTTTTCAAAGATAGATTTGAGATCCGGGTATCATCAAGTGAGAGTTAGGGAGAAAGATATCCCTAAGACAGCCTTCAGAACGAGATATGGCCATTTTGAGTTCCGGGTAATGTCATTTGGGCTAACTAATGCACCGACAGTGTTTATGGACTTGATGAACGATGTGTTCAGGCCCTTCCTAGATTTGTTTGTCATTGTATTCATTGACGATATCTTGGTGTATTCTAGATCCGAGACAGAGCATGCGGATCATTTGCGTACTGTCCACAGAGTTCTTCAAACTCGAGAGTTGTTCGCAAAATTTTCTAAGTGTGAGTTTTGGTTGAACTTGGTGACATTTCTAGGGCACATTGTGTCAGCCGATCGTATTCAGGTAGATAGCCAAAAGATTAAGGCCGTGAAGACTTGGACAAGGCCTACAACTCCTACGGAGGTCGTAGTTTCTGGGCTTAGCAGGTTATTACAGGAGATTTGTTGAAGGTTTTTCTTCTATTTCTGCACCACTCACAAAGCTGACTCAGAAATCAGCTAAGTTTCAATGGACAGATGCTTGTGAGCATAGTTTCCAAGAGCTAAAAGATAGATTGACTTCTTCACCAGTCCTGACACTTCCAGAGGGATTGGAAGGATATGTTGTTTATTGTGATGCTTCAGGCATTGGGCTAGGCTGTGTTTTGATGCAGCATGGTAAGGTGATTGTGTATGCTTCAAGGCAATTATAGAAACATGAGATGAATTATCCAACCCACGATCTTGAACTGATCGCGGTGATTCAGGCATTAAAGATGTGGAGACATTATTTATATGGTGTCCATGTGGATATCTATATGGATCATAAAAGCCTTCAGTATATCTTTAAGCAGAAAGAGTTGAATTTGTGGCAACGACGATGGTTGGAATTGCTAAAAGATTATGATGTTGACATTCTATATCACCCGGAAAGGCAAATGTTG